>NC_064258.1:30638511-30942178 GCF_003254725.2 Canis lupus dingo | reverse complement strand
AAACACAGATAGTTTTCTTCATTGAAATGCAGAACCCCTGAGCTGGCATTAATAAATTCATTATTATGAAGTACTTTGAGATGTCTTCAATCAGTTAAAAAATAAGTATAGACACATACATGCATGCAACACACACACACACACACACACACACACACACACACTTATGTATACTATTGTTTTGTACTCCTTTTCAGCAACCAAATCATCCCCAAGAGGGTTGGTTCACTTGTTTATTTATACGTACGTGAATGAAATTTATTTGTGTATAAGAGAATATAGTCACTGACCTTTATATAAGGAAACACCATGAATCTTAGTTCCTAATCACTCACTCCTCACCGAGTCCTCAGCCCACAAGGCATTGGTAAAACACGAGCCATAAGAAAATGAAATTTTAAGAAGCCAAGCAAAAGAATGACAGTAGCAAAAGACACCTGGTGCCTATAGGCAAAGCTAAGGAATTCCACACATGGCTCCTCATGGTGGCAGAATTAAACACGTTACAGCTTCAGAGGTTTGTTTATCTTTCCTAAATTCCCTTCCAAATTTTGCCTTCTAGGATTCAATTCATAGCCTGTCAGCATAACATTGTCTTTCAGTTATCATGACAAATGTTTAAGCTCCTTTGAGGGGATCTGTATTAAAGAGAAAAGTCTTGACTCAGGCATAGATGATGAGGACAAGTAAATTCCACACATCTCCACAGGGCTCAGGACTAAAGTAGATGCAAATATGATGCCTTGACTCTGGAGAATCTCGTGATTCTTACCACAGGGGCGAGAAATCTGGAAATTAAACAGTTATAGAACAGCCACACTAATCAAACATATACTGTTGGTTTTGCTTGCATTATCTTTAGTTCAGGTAATATCTTCACAGGTAAATATTCGATTTTGCAAATGACTACGGAGGTTTAGAGCAATTTCTTTTCTCAGGGTCACAGTTTTTGAATGATAACAGAGTCAGGATTTGGTTATATGTCTAATCAGTTCTAAATTTTGCCATTACTTCACAAAGCCATTTAGGGTCCAGGCTGAGAGAGGAGAGCTGTTTTCATCCAAAACCATCTGGCAGTCACTCTCATCATAATACCTGTATGCTTTTGTAGTATAAGATTGTCTGCTGAGTACTATAGGTTCACTTATGCAGACGTACCATCATATAAGAGAAACAAACAGACACAGCAAAAGAAAATTGTGGTGAGTGTATAGTCATTACACTCATACACCAGGGGAAAAAAATGTCAGTGGAAGAATACGAAATAAATAGATTAACTCTGCTTTGGATGATTAAGAACATTCATGGAAAAGATCTAAATTTAGTGATGCCTTGAAAGATAACTACACAGATATGAGGAATGAGTACATTATACCTAAAACAGAAAAGAGAAGATAAGTTGTGAGCAAAAGCATATGGCAAAATCTGGAAGTTTCATGAGTTAGTTGGATTAATGAGCACATAAGTTTAAAGTAGACTTTGAAACACAAGTTAGGGACATAGACTTCAAATGTGAATGGACTAATTCTTCAGTCAAAGGTAAAAAAGGTAACTTATTGAAGGGCAAAAATATTTGCAAATCACATATGATTTGAATCTAATATCCAAAATATATAAAGAACTCATACAATTAAATGACAAAAAAACCCACAAACAATCCAATAAAAAAATAGGCAAAGGATCCGAATAGACAGTTTTCCAAAGAAGACATACAGATGGCCAACAGATACATGAAAAGTTGCCCAATCACTAATTATTAAGGAAATGCAAATCAAAATCATAAAGAGATACCACCTTATACCTGTTAGAATGACTATTTGAGAAAGACAAGAAATTAAAAGTGTTGGCAAGGATGTGGAGAAAAAGGAACCTTTGTACACTATTGGTGGGAATGTGAATTGGTGCAACCATTATGGAAAACAGTATGGTAGTTCCTCAAAAATTTAAAAATAGAACAACCATATGATCTAGCAATTCTACTTTTGTATATTTATCCAAAGTAAATGAAGATACTTACTCAAAGAGATATATGCATCTCCATGTTTATTGCAGTATTATTTACAATAGCCAAGATATGGAAACAATCTAAGTGTACATTGATGAATGAATGGATAAAGAAATTGTGATATCTATTGTTCAACCAATCAATAGATAAAATGGAGTACTATTCAGCCATAAAAAAAGAAGAAATCTTGCCATTTGTGACAATATGGTTGGACCTTGAAGGTATTATGCTAAGTGAAATAAATCAGAGAAAGAAAAATACAGTATGTTTCCATTTACTGTGGAATTAAAAACAAACAAAAAACAAGCTCATAGATTCAGAGAACAGATTTGTGGTTGTCAGAGATCAGGAGATGGGAGGGAGAAATGAGTGAAAGGGATACAAGTTTATTTTTTTAAAACCTCAAGTTGGGAAATTTAGATTTTATTCTGCATACAAAGAGAGTATTTGAATCTTTCTAAGATGAAAGTGGTGTGATTGTTTGACATATTATAAACATAATCTGGAGCCAATATGCAGAAGATAGAATTTAAAAGTCTTTAGGCTCTGGGGAGAGTGCATAGAAGTAAAGAAAAAAAAAATATCTGGAAAAATATTTCTGTCTAGAAACAGATTTGAAAAGAGTAGTTGAGTGTCTTGCCAATGTTTATGGCCCTGAGTACCAATATGTAATGACCCAAATCAATTAGTGTCTCCATGTCTGGGAACTGATTCCTTGCACTAAAAAGATGATGATTGTTTTTAGAGGAGTGGATTGAATGTATTTCCTCTAGAGAGTGAGCAATAAGTCTTGCTTCCACAAACTGTGCTTTGAATAAGGTTTAAGGGTAGTGAACTTCCTGACAAGTGTCTTGGGAGCAGTAAAGGGTGGAGCCTTATCTCTTAACTGCTTGCTCAGGTAAGCTTTAGCTGGCATCCTCTTATAAAAGTTGAGAATCTGGAAAAAAAAAATCTGTGCTCTTAAGCCCACTCATTTTCTCTGTCTTCATATAGGCCTCCTAAATACACATGGTAGAAAGACCAAAATTCTCTCTAAAAAGTATCTTTCATTGGCCACCATCAAGCACTGAACTGCATACTTGCCTCCAAATCTTAAACTGCAATCATGTTTCTGAAGATATTTAAAGCAGACAAACCCAAATTCCACACATTCTCATGACCATTATTTTCAATATGGCTCCCAAGGACTCAAATGTTGATTTACTATGAAGCTAATGAGGCTTAAGTCTCATTGCTCTGGATTTGCAGGACCCTTCTAACATTCTAGAAAGATCCTGACAACTTGTAAAGTCTGTGGTATTTGTTGACTTTTTGTTATGAGTTGTAATTTGTTTTGATTTGTTTGTTTATTTTTAAAGTAAACAAGCATGAAACCCAACTTGGGGCTTGAACTCACAACCCTGAGATCAAGACCTGAGCAGTCAAGATGGTTAACCTACTGAGCCATCCAGGTGCCCCTGTTGTGATTTATTCTTGTCTACATAAACATTTAACTTACACCTGATTTTTTATGCTGTTTTTAAAAAAGGCTTCCCCAAACATCATAAGCTGCCTCCCCCCTCCATGCATGGTTACTTTACCTTAGGCCATATAACTTCCTGGTGTACTCTCCAAGGTAAATTGGTTGAAAATATAAGCCTAGCTAACTAAATGAATTAACTCACTAAATATAATTATTGATTCCAAGTCAGGTAAGTATTAGAGATCATATACCAATCATTAAATTGATTTTTTGTGATATTCATGTTGACAGTTGACAAAAGAGCCAGTTGTCTATTAAGACCAATCTTTCTTCCTGACAAAAGAAATCTGTGTAACCTGCATATGAGAAAAGACACCATCTTTTTGTCCTCTGTGGTAAAGGGCATATATCCACTTATCCAAGAGTGATTTCAAGTTATCAAGGACAAGTTAAAAAGCAGAACACATCTCCATTAAGAATTGCTAAGAATTGTGTTGTTATCTGATACAGTTCCTCTTCTACTGTGAGAAAGGATTTATATGAACAATAAAAACTCAGTATCCTGAGCTTATATTGAGCTCCAGTAGTTTACCTGGCAAACAATTCATGTCACGGAAACAAAGAAAGTGGAAAGGTCAGTACTAGCCATAATCTCGTGTTCTTCCAGCTGATTTCTACAAACAATGACAAATTGTGCCATTAATTGGGGTCAACAGCAATATAACTATACATCAACCTTGTTTTCTCTTGGTGTAGAAGATCAGCCTTAGAATGAACAACACAATGATCAATAAGAGAACTGGCAAATGTTTTATATGGAATGTTTAATGAACTAATGGCAGCTAATTAGGAGAAATAAAGGTTTGTTCTCTTAAAAAACAAACTGATAGGGATGCCTGGGTGGCCCAGCGGTTGAGCATCTGCCTTCAGCTCAGGGTGTGATCCCAAGGTTCTGGGATCAAGTTCTGCATCAGGCTCCCCATAGGGAGCCTGCTTCTCTGTCTGCCTGTGTCTGTGCCTATCTCTGTATGTCTCTCATGAATAAATAAATAAAGTCTTAAAACATTTACTGCCAGCACCTACTCAGAAAGTAGGTTTGGCTTAGTAAAGTTCAAGGCAGTCAGCCAGCTTTGTGAAGCTTGGGAAAGCAAGTTCCTTCCTGTTCATTAAGATCTGCACTCTTCCATCAGTCCCATCCCAGATCTATTGGCCAGCCAAGGTCTTTGGGTTTCACTACATATTGTGACCACACTTGAGGTTTTGTATTTTTGAGATTTCTATGTGAGTATGTAAGTAATGTAAATAAGATAAAAATCCTAGAAGAATTCTTACTAAATCCAAATATTAACTTATTTTGTTTTACATTGTTACCTACTAATCCTTGTTAACCTTGACTCTGTCTATAGCAAGGATATTCTTTTACTGATATGCTCTGAGGATAGTATTGATATTAGGGCATCAGCAATCTTCCTATAATGAGTTGGAAGGGAAGCCTTGTTTTCAAGCACCAGGAGGATATATTACATTTTAACATTTATTATAACTTTCTCATTATAAAAAGTAATAAGTATTCCTTTGAAAAACAATATGATTTTTTAATTGTAATTGTCCATATTCCTACTTCATATGTAACCTTGAGATTCTGATTCAAATGCTCCAAGATAGGACCAAGATATCTGCAATTTTAATAAATTTCCCAACTACACCAATTTTGAGAACCAATTTTGATTTATATATGCTGCCTTGTTTTTGTTATATCATATATATGTTATATTTTATTAAATATATATTTATATACAAATATATAAAATATTATAACATACTTTTATTTCAATAAAGATTCTTTGAATGCATGATTTTTTAATAATCTCTGTAATCTCATGGTTTCCCATCATGTGAACAGATTATAAAGTTTAAAATATTTTTCTATTTTTTATATATAGGTTCATTCTAATTTTGATCTTGTAAATATACAACTGTAAACATTTCTATGTATAGAACATAAATTTCTGATAAATTTCATTAGCTAGATTCCTACAAGCAATATTACTAGATCAAAAGATGTCGATTGTTTAAGACTTTAAAACATTTTGCTACATTATTTTCCAGACGTTATAATAATTTATGTTAGTAGTTACGATATTCCTCTTGTGACCCCACTCCACCAGTTTCAAATGTTATAATTATTTTTCACATTGCCAATCTGACAGCTGAAAATGGTTATCTCTTTGTATTCTTAATTTGCATGTATTTGAGTATAGAGAGGTTAAAAATTGTTTTCTATGTTTATGAGCTCTTGGTATTCTTTCTTTGCTGAACAGTCTATTCAGATCCTTTTCCAAGTCAGAGTTAAAAGCCCTTATATAACCACAGATCCCCAAGAGATTTTGAAATCTCCAAGTACATCAAACTCTTCTCCTTCCTCATATCTTACCAGTCTAACTAATGATGGCAAGTGAGGTCCCAGGCATCTGTACCAAAGTCACAACTTAAAAGTGTTCTCCAATCTACAGTATTCTTTCTCAGGGTGAGGGAAGACAGAAAGGACTCAGCTACCACAGTCACTCTCCATCCCTTGACTTCATGCTGCCATAGACAGGAGGGAAGTTGGGGTGCTAACATTTTGTGTGTTCCTGGTGAGGCTCCATTCCATTTCCTGGAAAACTCCCAGCTTTACCACCACCGTCAAAGAGACAGAGCATCAAGAGGAAGCCCTCTTGTCCCTCTACCTCTCCTACCCACTCCTGACCCACTACCCTCTCCTGACAAGAAATTCAGCACTCCCAACTCTGAGCACCCAAATTTTCCTAATCCAAATTTATGTCTTGGCCTCTCTTTGTTCCTGGCACCCTTTCTCCTCTGAAACTAAGAGTCACTCATCAGCTACATCTTTTTTTATTTTTAGGCTCTTATCTCAAAATGCCTGTTTCATTTTGTTCTATGTGGTTCAGTGGGGAAAACACAGCTCCTCTCTTGCAGCTCTCCCCACTGATGGCTGCTTTGTTTCTCACACACTTCATAATCCTAGGTGTGTAGATATAATTGTGTCTTCCTTGCCCCTCATGCTCTTCTCAGAGCATAGTCCCTCCATATGCTATAAAAGACTTTAGATCTGAACCTCAACTATCACCTCACTGTGCTGGGGTGATCTCCACCCCTCATTGTGCTGTCACTATACATTCCCAGTTTACTTACTTTCATGCCCAGACTGTTTTGGCTCATGGCTCATTTTTACTCTGTTCATCACCACTCACATGATAATTTTTGGTGGTTTCAATAGCCCTGATTCTGATCCTTCCAGACCCTGACATCTCAGATCCTTGAACTCCTCTCTTCCGATGACCTGTTCTTCCCCCAATCTCAGTCACTTTTTCTAATAGTTACACCATAGACTCTACCAATAACTATATTCCTTCTGTATCCTCAATTTCAAGCATCTCACTTTCTGATTTCCACCTTCTATCTTTCAAACTCACTTCATCTGAGCACTCTGACAATTTAAACTCTTTGACCCTACTGGGATCTGCAGTGCATTCAAGCTATTAAATGTTCACAGTAACTCACACCTTCCGTGTCATTGGTTCCCCCCTTCCCCAGCCTAAATTTCATATTATAATGTTACACTGGATATATCTTGAACTCCCTAGACTCCCTCACTTGTTTCTTCTTCTTGGCAAAATCCGAAACCTGGCTAAATGCAGCTATCAAACTAAACGCAGCATCTGCACAACTGAATGAATCTAGAAACACACTTCTATGTCAACTGGACTCATTTTATATTTGTAGACTCCACAGCAATAGTATTATATTCTAGTCCATGAATTATCCCTTTCCCTGTGGCCACTTATATCTTCTTTCTTTCTACAAGCACTTAAAACATCCTCAATCTTAGCTTGTGACTTTGATTCTTTCTCTTCTGAGGAAACAGGAGCAATGAGAAAATAGCATCTATCTTAACTTGCCTAGCTTAATCTGAACATATAATAGGCTCAGTGCATTGAAGGTCCCAATAGAGTAAGAATGTAAGTGTCACAAAAAGTCATGTCCTCATTTGTATGAAACCAGATCAGGAATGGATGAAAAATTTCAGGTTATATGACATGGGACATTCAGTGGTAGGATTCTTAATGTTGACAGAGAGGTCATATTTTAGCCTTGATAGCCAACCAAAAAAATAAGTTCTAAGATAAGATCAGCATGGTAACTGTTCTAATATCTCATCACTTAGATACAAATAATATTGGATATACTGATAAAGCAACACCTGCAGATCTTTACCCTTCATATCTCAAGCACTCATCATGTGGGATAGATGGTACATGCTCCACAGAGCATTTTGAATTTAAATAAATAGAGCTTTTGACCTTGCTATTAATCTTATTTCCAAGAAATCAGCTTTTTCCAGCAGAGTATATAGCTCCATCTGACTGGCCCAAATGACTCTAATCCAGATGACTCTGTTCTTCTGACCCAAAGTGGGGTTTGATACTAGGAATGTGGAAGATTATAGGTGTATGGGCTGTGTTTGTGTCTTACTGATAAGCCAACCAAATAAAGTTTTATTCTTAAGGATTATAAGCACACAAAATATCGCAAAAGCATTGGTGGGATAATAGTGGGAAACAGCATCACTCCAATAAACCAAATGTACCAATGTGAAGAGAGAAGACTCAGCATCTAGATCTCTTGATTTTCTGGTATTTTTGAGCAATGCAGCCTCTAACAATGGAAGCCTTTTCAAGGTACCTTGAGGAACAGCTCATAAGTGGAGCCTCTGACCATTAAGTTTCAGATTCTCATTTATACCATCACACCTACAACCATACTGCTTACCTATCATCATAAAAATTTTTTGAATAATATATTATAGTAAAAAGACTTTAATTTTTTACTTTTTAAAAATAATGACTGGGGATCCCTGGGTGGCGCAGCAGTTTGGCGCCTGCCTTTGGCCCAGGGCGCGATCCTGGAGACCCTGGATCGAATCCCACGTCGGGCTCCCAGTGCATGGAGCCTGCTTCTCCCTCTGCCTATGTCTCTGCCTCTCTCTCTCTCTGTGACTATCATAAATAATAAATAAAAATTTATAAAAAAAATCATTTAAAAAAAAATAATGACTGTATGATAGACAATTAAATGCAAATTAAGACTAAAATATGAGAGAAAATAAAAAGAATTAAGTAAACAGCAAAACATAAAATTCAGATAAGATTAAAGATTAAAACTTAATAAGATAAAATAGATGTGATTTAAAATAAAAGATAAAGAGCAAGAAGCCAGTAAGATAAAGAGGTTAAACAAATGAAAGTACAGAAAATAAAAATTAAGATAAAAGGCTAAAGCTCAGGAGATAAAAAATTAAATATGTAAAAGAAATTAGATTAAGGATTAAGAATGGAATGGGGAACTTAAAATGCAAAATTGAAAAAATGAAAATCTGAAAAAGTAAAGAGCATCAGGAGAAAAATATTTTAAAGGAAAATAGAAATAGAATGCTTAAATATAAAAGAAATATGATCTTGAAAATATCCTCCCGCAGTTGACTAAGAGCAAGAATTTACTATTATATATTTCTTAGGGATTATGTGCCATTTTTCTTCCTCCAGTGGACTTTGTCCTTTGAAGTGGCCATCCCCCTTCAGAGCCTTACATGGAGAGAGCTTTTCAATGAAGTACCTTCATGGTAGGTCATGAGACTCAACTGCATAAATTAACAGTAGGTTGAAAGAAGCAGCACCCAGTGTGTCTTCTGGTAAATCCTAGAGGGAAAAAATGTGTGATGTATGGAGACAAAACTCATTACATACATTTCCCTGTTGTGCCAGTTGATGAAGCACTTTCTAATTTTTCTACCTCCTTGTGATCTTTAGATCAGCTTCATGAGGTGGGCAGGCTAATCTGCACCTTTGAGAAGAAACTAGTTCTTAGAGATTGGAGGCTGACAGAGGTAACAAGTGTGGAGTCAAGTAGCATTATACTATGAGGAAAGCACTAAATATGAGCCTATTTCTTCTGAATCTGAGCAATAAAACTATGTTAACACAGTCATAAAACAGTAAGAGGAAGCCTTTCAGAATTTTTTTTTGCAACTAAGCCCATTTGCACAACCTGAGCTGGAGGACCATTATGAATTGCCTTAGAAAGAAGGAAGGCTCTGGAAGGGCCTCAGTGCCATTTCAATAAAATCCCTTTCCTGTTTTCTGCCTGCCCTGCTGTATGTAATCTATCCCACAGCCATTTGTGCAGCCACCTAATGACCTTGCCACAGCAGGTAAGAAATGAGAAATTTTGAGGATGGCTGCACTCCCTGGATTTTCATGGCCTTGGCATAAAAATATTTAGTATAGGGCCTTTCAGAGCAGTGAACTGTTGAGGAAGGGTTGCAGAGTTCTCTGAGCCTTGAAGTCCCCTTTCTGCCTATGAGGGGCTGCCCCAGCCTCAAAGGTTCTAGCAGTCTGTAAATACTAAGGCCAGCAAGAGAAGAATTACTGTTTCCTGTGCCATCATTAGAGAATTCCCAGTTCTTTGGAGTTTTTGGAGTTTTTCCAGACTTGCTATAAAAAAAAAAAAAAAAAAAGTGTGTGTGTGTGTGTGCGCGTGTGTGTGTGCATGTGTGTGTGTGTGTGTGCTTGGTTTTCTGCTGACCTTTGAAGGGGAACATTTTATAACCTAGGATTAACACAGATTTGGAAAACTTTCTAGGTTTGAAAGAAGCATCATAGTTCTTGATAAACCTTTATGTTTGATGTTGGAAAGCCTCTGGAAGAAGTGGGCAGAGATGTTCATTTACTTCACAGGCCCTGTTTCCTACAATTCTGAATTTCCTTAATACACTGATTTGAATTCCCTGTTCTAGAGGTGGAAAGATAGAAGCAACTAAACACAGAAGGGAAAAATTAAAAAGGGCAACAAAATAAGACTAGCAAGACATCTTAGAGAATAGAGAAAGACTCAAAGGACATTTTTAAAGAATCAAGGCTTGATAAGAGTAATAAGTAAGCCAGCAATGCCATAGAAGAATTTGAGAAGTTTCTCCTATAGCTCCTGCATTATGGATTCGTGTTTCTTCTCTGCTTTGACCTCACTCTTTTCCTCCTCTTCCTTTCCTTTTATTTTCCTGACTTTAAAAAAAAAAAAAAAACAAAAAAAAACACCTAAACTCACAGCCTTCTTCTAGTATCTTCACTTCCAGGTAGAAGCAGCATAATATGACAATCCATTCAATCATTTGTCTTTTAACAAATATTATTGAGTGCATGTTACAAGTCAGGCACTATACTGGGCACAGACAGTGCTAATTACAATAAATGCATATATTGAATATGCATAGAATATAGTATAGAAAAATACTTTAGAAAAGTAGCCTAAAGCCTTTGGAGAGAAATACTGGCTCATGCTTCCTTCATCAAGAAATGAATTTCTGCAGCAATCAGCTGGCTGCAAAGTTACTTCAGATACCATTTTTCTTCCCTTGACCTGTGTTTTTCATTTGCAGGAAGAAAAAGTGCCAGGTGGTTCTTGCTTATCACTTTGTGTCAATTTCTTATTCATCCAAATATAATTTCTATTGGCAGAAAAGTTATAGCTGGCATCTATCCTGTATCTGATGTCAAAATATTAATGCCTCCTACATTTAAAGCAGAAAACAATATAGAGAAATGGGTTACCATATGAAACAAGTCAGAATTTATGTACAATTAAGACTTGTAAGCAAAAATAATTTTAAAAAATCTTTTTCTTTGTTTTAATGAAACCCATTCTGTTATTGTACTTTCTTTATAAAGGCTTGGAATTAAGATTGAAGGTCACTACATTGTGAAAATTTGAGACCAGGAAAAGTGTCATGGATGTTTGAGCCAGAATTAAACAGCAGGTAATAACAAGAAACCTAAAGGAAGTAGGTGGGACCATCATCATCTCAGATGACATCAACAAACAATACCCAGGGATGCAGAGATGCAACAAAATGAAGGATGCTTTCAGAAATATAGACAGGACCATGTGTATGATAGAATAATAGAAGCCCTTCTCTCTGCACCAAGTCTTCAACATGGAAAGGGAAATGGAGAGAAACAGTCTTGATAGAGAATTTAACATTCTGAGTTGCCTACAAAGAAGTTTCATTAATATAATTTAACAAGATAAACTACTTTCTCAAGAACAAGGTGAGATCATGAAAAATATAGAGTAAGTTAACATTTTGGAAATAAGGATCATTGTGTTTCAGATGACTTTGCTATACATACCTTGGTCTAACTGGCCCTAACTGGAACTCTTTTTAGAAAGGAGAGATATAAATGTAACTTTGGTAACCGTTGATCTGTAAACAGAATGCCAAAAATGAAAACAGACCATCAAGTAATATCAAGTCCTGTATGAACCTAACCTTGCCTTTCAAAAGATACTTTTTGGTGAGAACCTGGGCTCACATGGCTGAACACATGGAAGCAAAAGCGAATACTAGGGGAATTTTTTTCCAGAACAACTGACCTGAAAGACTATTTGATCCAACTTTCATATATCAGCTATATTTTTGTCATCTATCTCTGATCTCAGCAAACCAAAAATTAAGGAACTAATCAAGTAAATGCATTTTTTCTAATAAGTATATCACCTTGTTGATACCCTGTATTAAAGCCAAGGTAAAAAAAAAAAAAAGCCAAGGTAACTGACACATTGCCTAAGAATTGAAAAAGGAAAGTTTCATAATAGTGTTTGTTTCATGCCAGTTTAAAAACAAAATGTAATGGCATTGGAAATACAGTCTGCGCTAATCAGAAGACTCTTATTGTTCTTTTATGTTCTCTACTGAAGCATTCCTTACAAGGACAGGATCTAGAGGTTTAATTAGGTAGGGACTCAGCATGGGACAATTGTGTCTTAGTTGGATGCAAAATCTCACCTGATTTCCAACATTGTTCAATAATAAATATTTAACAGGAAGCCATGCAGAGATGGAAGATATTCAACTCAGAGAAAGATGTAGCACACCAGGCCAATGGTTAAACCAAATTACTGCATTTTGCAATTGGATGCAGCAGATTTATAAATGAACTGACAGAAAAATTGAATCACCACCTAAAGAGCATTGAGTCTGAAAGATGTTAATCCATCTGCTGGCCTCAATTATTTTCATTTAAATATGTATGACATGTATTTTCATTTAAACGTGTGTTTTCATTTAAAAGTATATTTTTATTGAAACATGTATAAACACTTCATTTAAATATGTATAACATGCAAATGCATATAGCATTAAAGGAGGAAATTTAGGGGTCCAGAGAATAGGGATCAGAGAAAGATGAATTGTAGAGAAACGGTGGTATCTGTCATGCCTCACCACAATTTCAAGACCCTGAAATGATTGTCTAGTCTGGTCAACACTATAAATCAACTGGATGAGCCTTCCATCAGAGGACCAACAGCTCTTAGTGAATTTCTTACTCTATTTCAAAATCTTTTCAAAGGCTGGTGTCACCTGTTTGCCTCAATCCCTTAATCATTGCTCATGCAGACTTTGGAAGATAAGGATTTCAGATTTAACAGGATTTCCAGAGGGTCTAGCTATCATTAATAAAATCACAAACATGTAAATAGATTCGTAAATTATTAAAGGATGGTTCTCAAAAAGCTCTTTGCAAACCAATTTTCTTACAATTTGAGTTCCTTTTAAGTACACCCAAGGAACTTTTGCCTTAAAAACAGCCCTGTCTTGAGTCTTACAAAAGCAGATTGCCTTGCATTTATTTTGTATGCTAGATTCCCACCCATGGAATTCCCTAAGGCATGGAAATCATAAATACCAATTATAGAACTCACTATGAGGTTTTTTAAATGATGTGAACTATTCTTTGCTTTCTAGCTTTCTTTCAGCCCTTGGATCTTTCTTTCCTCACCTTTCTTCTTAAAAGGAGACTAAGTCTGATCACTCAGAGCCATTATTTTTTTTCTGCAGACAAAAGAAAAAGCATCATTCAACCTCCTTCCTTCTGTGCCCCCCACCTCCTTTTTTTTTCATACCCCATGAGGGACCTAATTATCCAACATGGATCAGATATGAATATAAGAAAAAAATATTTATGGGAGGTTGTCTTTTCCACTTAAAATTCTTAAATACACATATTCTGGCAGAGTTGTAAAATAGAATAGCTTTGATTCATTTAAATTATAACATCCTCTTTTCCTCCTATTTTAAAAAAATTCATTCAAAGTGACATTTCCCTAATACTGACCACATTATTCAGTGAATAATTAAACCTTTGTAAGCTACTGACATTAACTCCTTTTAGTTCTAAACATTGATTTATTGAGCAGTATGTACATGCATTTGATATATATTGAAAAATTAATACTTTTTTAAATTTAAATTTTAGTTAATATACAGTGCAATATTAGTTTCTAGAGTAGAATTCAGTGATTCATCACTTACATTCAATACCAGTGCTCATCACAAAAAGCGCCCTCCTTAATACCCATCACCCGTCTAGCCCATCCCCTACCCACATCCCTCCAACAACCTCAGTTTGTTCTCTATTGTTAAAAGAGTCTTTTATGGTTTGTTTCCCTCTCTCTTTTTTTCCCCTTCCCATATGTTCATCTGTTCTCTTCCTTAAATTCCATATTAAAATGAGATCATAAGGTATTTGTCTTTCTCTGACTTATCTCATTTAGCATAATACACTCCAGCCCCAAATATGTCATTGCAAATGGCAAGATTTCATTCTTTTTGATGATAGTAATATTTCATTGTGTATATTCCACATCTGCTTTATTCATTCATCAGTCAGTGGACATTTGGGCTCTCTCGATAGTTTGGCTAATGTTGATAATACTGCTAAAAAACATTGGGGTGCATATATGCCTTCAAACCTGTATTTTTGTATCCTTTGGGTAAGTACCTAGCAATTGCTGGATCCAAGGGTAGTTCTACTTTTAACCTTTTGAGGAACTTCCATACTGTTCTCCAGAGTGGCTGTACCAGTTTGCATTCCCCTGTGGGCAGCATATAGATGGATATTGTTTTTTTACCCATTCTTATACTCTGTGTCTTTTGATTGGAGCATTTATTCCATTTACATTTAGAGTGATTATTGAAAGATATGAATTTAGTGTCATTCTGCCACCTGAAGAGTTGGTGTCTCTGGTGATATTCTCTAGTCCTTTCTAGTCTTTGTTGCCTTTGGTCTATTTTCTCCAAAGAGTCCTCCTTAATGTTTCTTGCAGGGCTGGTTTAGTGTTCATGAACTCCTTTAGTTTTTGTTTATCTGAGAAACTCTTTATCTCTCCTTCTAATATGAATGACAGCCTTACTGGATAAAGTATTCTTGGCTGCATATTTTTCCCATTCAGCATATTGAATATATCCTGCCATTCTCTTATGACCTGCCAAGTTTCTATGGATAGATCTGCTGCAAACCTGATCTGTCTTCCCTTGTAGGTAAAGGACTTTTTCTCCCTTGCTGCTTTCAGGATTCTTTCCTTGTCTGTGTATTTTGCAAATTTGACTATGATATGTTTTGGCAATGGGAGGCTTTAGTTGAACTTAATGGAAGTTCTCTGTGCTTCTTGGATGTTGATGCATGTATTCTTCCCCAGATTAGGGAAGTTTTTGGTTATAATTTGCTCAAATAAACCTTCTCCCCTTTTTCTCTCTCTTTATCTTCTGGGACTCCTAAGATATGAATGTTATTCCATTTTAATAAGTCACTGAGTCCCCTAAGTCTACATTCATGTTCCATTACCATTGTTTCCCTCTTCTTTTCAACTTCATTATTTTCCATAATTTTATCTTCTATATTACTATTCATTCCTTTCCTTTGCCTGTCCTCATTTTTATGACATCCGTTTGGGTTTGCATCTCAGTTATAGCATTTTTAATTTTGGCCTAACTAGATTTTAGTTCTTTTATCTTTGCAGTATGGAATTGTCTAATGTCTTCTTGCTTTTTTCAAGTCCAGATAGTATCCATATAATTGTTGTTTTAAATTCTAGTTCATACATCTTTTTATATCTATATTGATTAAATCTCTGGCCATCATTTCATCCTGTTCTCTCTTTTGGGGTGAATTCCTCCATCTTCTCATTTTGGAGGGAAAAGAGAAAAAAAGCAAAGTAAAACAACATAAAAATTTTAAATTAAAAAAATTAAATTAAATAAATATATAAAAGAAGGTAGGTCCTAAGTGTGTTTTGGTCTTCTTGTCTGAGATGCTTGATTTTTAAAAAAAGTAGAAAGGAAGAAAAGAAAAAATAAAATAAAATAAAATAAAATAAAATAAAATAAAATACCTAAAGTAAAATTCAAAAATTTTAAAAACTATTCTTTCTGTATCCAAAAAAAGACCAAGACAAAAAACAAAATCAAAACAGAAAGAAACTAAAACAAAACAAAGGATACTACATCCTGTTTCCTCTAGAGCTGAGGCTTTACAGCAGTCTAGGATCAGTAGACTTGGTGTGGGCACAGGGAGGTGTGACTTGGTGTAGGCTTTGTTCTCCACTTGGTGGTGCTGTGACTCACTGAGGTGGATCAAGATGGTGGGTGCAGGGAGAAAATTACTTTACCCCGTTCTCTCTTCTCAAGAGTGGAAAATGCATGTCACCCCCCTTCAGTAAGCCCTCACGGATGTACAAACAATGACCCCTCCTTTGTCCCTGGTTTCCATCAGATTCCAGCCTTCACCTTGTGTCCAAGCAGTCTACCTTACAAAGGCATCACACTCTTGTTTTCTCAGGCACTACTGTGTTTCAAAACCCCACTCTTTAGAGATGCCCACAGCATGGACCCACACTGAACTTCTGCATCTCCCTGTGCTGTGGCCAGTGCCAGCTCAGACTACAGTTCTGCAATCAAACCTTCAAAGATTGTGGTAAATCACAACATACAGCTGGCACCAAGGATTACTGTTCCTATACTGGTGAGCTGGGCAGCTAGATGGCACCAGTGGGGTTCCTTTGCATTTGGAGAAGCCTTATCACCTCTACCAAATGCAACCCAAGAAGGGGAACTGTTTCTCCTGTGTGACCCTTGGGATCCTGGGGCTTTGCCCTGCTTCCTTACCAGAGCACCATTCAGCTCCCCAGGCACAATACTGAAAATATCGCAGACCTCCCAAACTTCAGATTCTGTGCTCAGCTGTTTATAAAAACTGGTGGTATTGTAACCCTCTCCTTAAACTTCTGTCAGTGGTTTTGGGGAATGGTTTTCTTGTGCAGTCCTCTGTGTGTGTGTTTTCACTCTTTTTTTTTTTTTTTTTTCCATGCTTTCTCTCTCTCTCTCCTTTTCTCTTGCCACTCCCTCTACCGGTGCTCCCTCTCCTGGGTAGTGCCTACAGCTCTTTTCTCCCATAAATCAACTCTGCAGCTTTTGCCTTCCATGCATCATTTTTCTGGTGTGTAAATATGTAGCTTTGTTCTCTAAGACTTCCAATCAATTTCTTGGGTATTCACAATGATTTGGTATTTGTCTAGCTGTGCTTGTGGGAGGAGGCAAGCTTAAAGTTTACCTATTCTTCCACCATCTTACCTCTTTCCCAAAATTTTAAAACTTTTTAAAGCATCTAAATAATGAAAAGTAACAGTAATAGTAATAGCTAACATTTATTAAGTGAATACTATGAGTCAGATGCTTTGCTAGGTACTTTACATAAACACATTTAATATTTGCAACAATCCTGTGGGATGGTGATATTGTCTCCACCTAATGCAGGGGGTAACAAAGAGGCTGAGTTACTTGCCTAGAGACCCACAGACTGGAAGTGGTGTTTAAACCTTGATGGACTATCTCTAGAGCCTGTGCTCTTAATGAACTGAGAGAATGAAAAAAATAAAAGCCTCTTTTAAGGAAAAAGGGAAAACTATCCACAGAGGGTACAGTGATTGAAAGAGTAAGCAATGCACAATTGCTTACTGGGGAAGAGATGGCCATAGAGACGTATCCAGGGCAGAAGTCTTCCTCAAATCATTTCCAGAACAAGTAGAACATGGAGGTACTGCTGGTGCTTAGATGCTTAAAAAATCCATAGATAAGAAAAGGAATGGAGAAGAAGGTAAAGCAAATACCACTCATCCTATGATAAAGATGAATTTGATAAGAGAGGTATCTATTCCAGCTGAGAGAGTCAAATCCATAAATAGCTGAGCAGAGGGTGGAAGAACAAGTGCAAAGACATGAACCTGGAAGATGCTAGAGAAGAAAAAAAAAAAAGCGTAGGGATCTATAGATTGTGCCTATAAGTGAGAGGAAGGGAACTTGTAGCTTAACTAGAAAGTTCAGGGAAAAGTAGTGTTAAGTTGAAGCATCAGTTTCAGCTGTGTTCACAGTTGACTGCCACCAAGATCCAGCCTCAACTATTCTCAGAAAACTCAAATAAATTATTTATCTACCATCTATCCTCAAGAGAAAACAGAATAATTCTATTCAAATATACATAAAAACACATTTCTCTGCCGAAACTCTTCCAATGGTTTCCCATCTACTGGGAAACAAAATCTAAACCTTTCCTATAGCCCATATGCCCTTCCACACTGGTCCTCACTTACTATACTCTGGCTTCCTTGCTGTTCTTCAATTCTGCTAAGTGATCTGTCTGCCTCAGGGTCTTTGCACATTCTGTACCAATTGCCTAGACTTCTAGTCTTAGAAAAATCAGCAAGCCTCCTTTCCTCTCTTTTTTTGTATCTCTGCTCAAATACATCCTAATTTTGAGGCCTCTCATATAAAGCACTCTATCTCCCCTGCTATATGTTATTCATAATACATATTGTTGCCTTTTATATTATTTATTTATTTATTTTCATTGTTTCTTTCCACAAGAATGCAAGCTTCATAATGATAGGCACTTTGTGTTCATTGCTATATCCACAGCACTTAAAAGCACTGGGTATACAGTAAATTTTCAGTGATAATTGTTGAATGAGCAAATGCATTAGATATTTCTGGGAATTTTGAATAATGACAATGATATTAAAATGTAGGGGGAGACAGCCTTATTTTACTAGTCTGGGGGCAGTAGGTTGAGTGCCCTTAGGCTGAATGCAGTCCTCAACCATATTTTGCTTTTTCTGCAGAGCGATTTTTTTACAATATAAACAAATATTCAAATATCAAGAGAGTTCACATAACAATCCAGGACTTGGCATCTCTCCAAAATATGAAAATATTTGGCATCCACTGGGCCTATATTCTCACATTCTAACAATCATCTGAACTTGAGTAGAAGCATCTTTTTAAGGCCAGGCTCACCTTCTCTAGTTTACCTACAACTATCTCTCTAACATCAAGGCCAAGTGTTAGTTGCCATTTATCAATGTTATTGTACCTTTGTATGGATTAAGGCAGATAAATAATTCTCTGTACCCATGTCTCTGTCAACAGCAGGAAAACAAAAGACTGAAAGAGCCATATGATTCAAGAAAAATGGGAGCAAGTATATTTCTTTGTAGAAGTGCAGACATTCCTATATATTTAAAATGCCAACATTGGGGTACCTGTGTCATCTATATTAGCTGTCTGGCCCCTGCAATCACTTGACTTTGCCTTACCTGTGCTCTACACAAACTAAGAAAGACAAAGGAAGATGGCTGGATCCAGCAGGCTTCTTGGGGTTTGGGGTACAGTGGTTTTATGACACAGAATCTTGACTTGATACTGTGTCTACTTCTGGACTGTTGCCTTTGGTTCCTGCTTGTTGTATATTTGCCTTAGTTTCCTAGAAAAGTTCTTTGGAAAAATTCTGTATCTCAGGTGAAGAATTTAAAACCTATGACTTATTACCAAGTATTACATGTCTTGAACAATGCTAAATGTTTTACATGTATTTAGCTCATTTCATCTTCCCAGCAAACCTACACAATGATAATTACCATGTTACTTTATTTAACAGATAGGAAAACTGAGGAACAGATAAGAGAAATATCTTGCAATAACATCAGAGCTAGTAAATGGAAGAGCCAGAATTTAGTTCAGGTCTGTCTGACTCTAAAATCTGTGCTCTTGGGGCATCTGGGTGGCTTAGTGGTTGAATATTGTCCTTTGGCTCAGGTTATGATCCCTGGGATCCCTTGATCCTGGGATCAAGTCCCGCATTGGGCTTCCTGTGAGGAACCTGCTGCTCCCTCTGCCTACATCTCTGTCTCTTTCTGTGTGTCTCTCATGAATAAATAAATAATAAATAATTAAATTAATAAAATCAAATCTGTGCTCTTAACCTTCTCACTGCACTGCCTTTGCAGTAACACCATGGCAGATTCTCACAACTTTGCCACTATTGACACTGAGGGGTGAGGAGCTGTCCCATGTGTTGCAGGATGTTTTAGCAAGTAACCTTGGCCCCTACTCACTAGATGGCCGGTGATACTCCTCCAGCTCCCACCATGTGACAAACAAAAATTTCTCCAAACACAGCCAAATGTTTCTTGAGGGACAAAGTGGCCCTTGGTTGAGAACCACTTCACTGAGGGAAAATTAAGCTTTGCTCGTCCCTTCTTGCAAGCCAAGCTTGTTAGAAGACTCATAGGACCAAAAGCAAAGGTGATAGTAGCATTTTGAACTTCCATATTTAGATAGAAATTTTTAAGAGAAAATTTTAGATAGAAGCCCAAAATGTGGCATACAGACAAAGAATAAACCACAAGACAGGGAGAGATATATGGACACTAGTGACTGTCAATCTATTCTCATCATGAATGTGCCTCTCTCAAGCGATGGTGATAGAATCTAAAGCAAAGGCATTCACAGTACTCACCTTTTTTTTAAGGTTTTGTTTATTTATTTATTCATGACAGAGAGAGAGAGAGAGAGAGATAGAGAGAGAGGCAGAGACACACACAGGCAGAGGGAGAAGCAGGCTCCTCAGGGAGCCACTCAGGGAGCCTGACTTCGGACTTGATCCCTGGTCTCTAGGATCAGGCCCTGAGCTGAAATTGGCGCTAAACTGCTGAGCCACCTGGGCTGCCCCAGTACTCACCTTCGATTTCATTGAAAGGCCTGAGAAAAGATTAATTGGAAAGATAATAGAATCAAAAGAATGAGAAACACTAAAATAGCCTAACAATGCACTGGGCACCTAATTGGTTTTGTAAACATATGTATTGATTGATAAGCTGATTGGTTTAATTTTTAAATAGAATTAAACTATGTAGTTTCAAACTTCACTTTATGAAATAAACATGTTTTCCTCCTATCCAAATCCAAAATAGTTTAAGAGTAAAATTTTGATCTTCCTTGCCCACTTTGCTCCGATACTATTGCTGCTCTTGCTAAGTGCCACTTCTCAAGATTGTCATTGTCAGTGTCCTTCACTATAGAGAGGGTGCACCTTGCTTTACAAGTGTCCACTTCAGTAATATCTCAAGGCAAAAAATGCTATTTCAGTTTGATTGAGCAATAATGGCTTCAGGATTTAGTATTAGTTATAAGATTCAGATTTAAGAATATATTTATATTTTATAAAAATAAATATTGGCTGAAATACATAAAGGAAATTTCTAGCTATAAAATAAGAGTTAAGCAATTGATAGAAAAAAGTGAAATACAGCTAAAGCTCCTTTTGTGTATGTGTATTTGAGTGTGCCTTTCCTTTACTGAGGGAAGAATAATAGTATGTGTGTGGTTTAGCAAAATAATATTTATTATTGAAGAACTGTTTGACAGGTAGCCTGTGTGCAAGAGTGCAAGTGGGAGGCACAGTGGCTGACGCAGACCCTTGCTTATAAGTCACAGAGGCCATCTCAAACTGGCTTAATCATAAAGGAAATTTATTAGAAATATTCTCAGGTGCTGCATGAAATCCATAGATATTATTAGTAACCAAGACTCAGGAAGACAGAACTAGAGTGGAGGAACCCAGTGCTGGTGTGTAGAGGACCACTGGGGGAAGGCTGATCCTCTGATGTCAGCCATGCTGCAGCATGGGCTAAAGGGAGCCAGACATGTGTATGAGTGGCACTCAAGCTTTGAACTGTAGTTTTGCCACTCAGCAGCTGTAAAGTAAGCCTTTGGCAAATTACTTGATCCCCTCGTATTCCAGTTCTTTCCATCTGCAAAATCAGAATAAAAACAACACAAACCTCATAGAGTTGTTTTGCTCATTAAATAAAATAATATGTGTGCAGTGCTATAACAGCACCTGTACATCTCAAGAACAAGCTATTATTATAATGATCATGATGCATTATGAGTAAGGTATCTTTCCACGAGGCAGACAATGCATGGGGCTTGGAAGTATTGGAAATGAGAGAGGAATCTGATATAAAAGTCTGCTAAAATTCCTAAAAGATTTAAGCAATTTATATTTTATCTGATAAAGTTACGAAATTCTATACTTATATATAGTCTTTTTTATGATTGCAACAGACTGTAATACAGTAATTTTTCACCCTAAAGAATGAGGAGATGAAAGAAATTAAAAGGAGTATGTCATGGTCCAGTAAAATGTGGTTGAGAGAGAGTCCCATCACTTTACCTCCTGATGTCCAATGACTCAGAGGGCCAGGACTCCCACCCCTAGAGTCTGTCTCACAAAAGCCTTTGTGGGGGCTGGTGCAAGGTGAATGGTGGTTTGCACCCATACATGATGCCTCCCAAGGGCAATTATCTATCTTCATTGTCATCATGATCCACTACCCACTTACTTCAGAGCATAGCTCAGGGCATATTTATTTAATAAAAACTAGGTACTATAACAGGCATTTCATCCTCTTAACTTTGTGAAGGATGTATTATTGTCTATATTTACTGGCAATGAAGCTGAAGCTCAGAGAGAATGAACTCTCCAAGATCATAAAATTGAGCAGTAGAAGCAAGGTTGAAGCTTTCTTCACCTGTAATATTTTGCAACAATTTTTTTTCTAGAAGAAAACAAAACAAAACAAAAAAACAAAAGGAAAACCCTCCTGCTGTTTCTCAGTGCAGTAAGAAGTCATTAGACAGACTGACATTGCAGTATCAGCAAAGATCTCATACCCATTCGCCTTTCAAACTTCCTGTCCCACCTGTTTCTTGTGCTTGTTTTGTCTCCAGCCAAGCCAGACTGTTCTTGCTGAGCTCTTGAAATCGCTACGTGTCTTGTCTTCGCTCTGGTTTCCACTGCCTAGAATAATCCTCCACCTACACATGTCTTTTCCCATCAAGATTTTTCTGACCTTCAAACTAAAAGTGTTTTTTCCCCTTAATAATGAGTGTACATATTCTTTGTATGTCTATTAAAGTATTTTTAATTTCTTACTTATACAATGACAATTGATCTGACATTTTTAATCCCTGGAAACTTCTTAAAAGAAGGAATCACATCTTATACATCACTGTGATGCTTAAGATAATAAAGTTTCTGCAACCTCTAACAGTTTTGAAGACAGGGGCATACTCAATCACTATTAGTGAGAGAATGAGCATAAAAGATCACTTAAAGGGATGTTAACTAACTGGTAAAAGAGTGAAATGTATTTTTGAATGCTTGGTTGGGTATGGGATATGATAGTTTAATGGCTAGGTAATGTCCTCTGGGTATGATATGTGATTTGAGTCAGCATATACAAGTCTGGAACACAGAGGTGGAAAGAGAATAAATTCTCTCACGAGAACATCTAATGACCTACTAGAAGTTTTTTGCTTCTCATTCTCAAAACTTTGGGTTCCTTTTAATTAGAAGTCTTAGTGTCCAAAAAAGGAGAAACTTCTAGGTGACCCAGCAAGCATTTCATTGACCTGGTAAGTCAAGACTGATGCCTGGCCACTTTGGGCTTCTCAAACAGATTACGTGTTGGCTGGATGACAAATTCTGACTATCCAGGGGATACAGTTACTGATACACAATGGGGCACAAAGGAGTATGTTTATAATCCAAGATATTCTCTGGGGGACCTCTTATTATCCCCATATTTCATGGTAAGAAACCACAATAACAAAATATAATCAAAATTATTAAAAGTACAGACCCACCAGAATAAGAACCATCTGGGGCACTGGCTGAATAGAAAGGAAAAATGAAATGAGCAGTGGAGAAGGAGAGCTACAAATTGCAGTTGTAGACTTATGACCAGTTACAAAAATGAGAACCAAATTATTTATGCATATTTTTCATTGTTTCAGTATAGATAATACACTTTGTGTATGAAACACACACATACACACATACAAATTACCAGTTCTTTCTCCCTTCTTCAATTTACTTTGTATCTGATATAAGATGTGTTAATAGAGGGTGATGCATGAAAGTGTCAAATTACTGTACTGTACACCTGAAACTAATATAACACTGTAAGTTAATAACTGGATTAAAATAAACACTTTTAGCAATTAAAAAAATAGAATGTGTTAATAATTGTTAACTCTCTAACTCAGTTTTTAAATTAATGATATCAGAAAGACTGTAAATTACTAGAAGGATTATAACTTACTAGAAGAGTAATATCACTCAGGGTGAGTAAAGTGGCATATATAACTTCATGTGTCCATTTAGTGAGAATATGAGAAGGTGTTTGTTTGTAATCAACCAGCTGCCTCCATGTTAGCCAGATGTTGTTCTTTCTTCCAGTTAAATATGGGTTAAAGGGGTGGTATGGATGCTAAGTCAACAAAGGCGTGGACTGTGCTAGGTTGTCAGATACCAACATTTCACTAGATCTTGTATGTGATGTCTATGAGAATGTGACTCCCAGAACTCAAGTGCAGAGAGCCCACTTGAGGAAGAACTCTGTGTGTGCTCTTAAATCTATCACCACATTTTACTGAGATCACACTTTCCATGAGCTACAACCAGACAGTGACTGGGTGTGGCAAGTGTATAGGCAGGCATCTTTCTGGGAGGCCTAGGATTACTCTAATGACCAACTTTGGCCTGAAGACTCCCTGATACTCTGGCAAACTTTCTTTTGACTCTATGGCAGTACCCCCTCATTTCCATCCAACCTTCTTTCTCTCTTCCTTTACTATTAATCAGAATAGCATCATGACCTGATGCTTTCCCCAGCCTTCCCTAGCTCGCTTTTTATTTTTCTCTTACAGGCATTCCCCCTAATAAATCTGTGCACTTAACTCCATCTTGGAGTCAGCTTTCTGGATGACCTACACTAATACAACCCCATCTTAAGATCTCCTTTACAATGCAGGGTAGAAGCCAGAAGATACATTTCTAAGCTATTCCTTTCCTGTATGGCTCTTTATAAAGTTTACCTATGAAAGTAACTTGCATGAATTTAGAAGGCAGAATGGAAGAGAAGTCATTATGCTTTGGAGGTCTTTGTGAGCAAATCTAGTGGCTTTACAAACCTCTCTGTGAGCTCTTTACTATGGTAAACTGGGAAAATGGTGGGATCTTTCCCAAAGACTTAAAATTTGTGGTGGTTTATCATAGTACTTTTGAAAAACACCCACTGTAGTGTTTCAGGCTGAAATTTTCAGAATTCTTCTAACTGCAATCTTCTTCCTATCAGCTCTAATCTAACTGTGGCCTCCCAGAACATCATTGCCCAAGTTAGGTAAAAAACTTAATTCCTATGTTGAAACCCTTTATTCCAGGAATGGCTTCATTTTCCTAACCATATCCACACTGATACAAGAAGATACTGAGGCTTGTAAATCTACATGATGTTTAAGATACATAGTATTTGAGCACTGAAGATGCTTTTTAACTATTAATTAAAAGAATGAAGACAGTGGTTCATTTAAAAGGACATAATTATCAATTGTCAAAGTTAGGTGAAAGTCCTGAGTACTTGATGTTTTTGACTTATCATGCTCTATTCCAGCATTTAGATAGACTCTTTTATTTGTACTCCTGCCTCTACTCCTACCCATGAGTTTTCAATCCTTCCTCTACTTCCCCTTCATTCACATTAAATCCACCAACATTCACTAGGAACTCTTCCATTCTGAACTGGACAACCACCTCCTGCTGGCTCTCTTTGGTTTCTCTATTAATGATTTGCTCTTTCCATAAAAAGCACAGTGCTTTCTCACATGGAGGCCAGCATGATTGTTCCAAACCACAGATCTGATTATGTCAAGTTCCATGCTTAACATGCTTAAATGTCTGCCCATTAGCTTCAGAATTCAATCCAATTCATTCAAAAGTTCTTAAATTGATTTCAAGACCTTGTGTAACATTTCTGTTCTTATTTAAAGCATGTTCTCCTTTACACTCTATGCTTCCACTACTCCTTTTGTGAGATTTCTCTGTGTATTTTGCTATTTCTATTTCATAAGGTTTTTCATAAGGTTTTTTTTTTCACATCATCACATCCTCCCTGAAATACCTTCCTCCTTATACACACACACTGGTCTGTGTATGCATGAAACACACATCTTTCACCTCACAATTTTACTCATGTTACAGGTTTCAGCTTAAAACTCATTTCATCAAGAAAGTCTTTCCTGACCCCCTACTAGGTCAAATGCCTATGCTATAAGTTCTCAATGTGATTGTATTTACTTTTTTTTGCAATATTTTATGTCTTTTCCATTTCAGCTTCTTGTGGGAAGAGATCAACATTCTTATACTTGCCATTATATTCACACATATTAGATATTTAATAAATATTTTTGAATAAATATATATTCCTCATATCAACAGGCCAAGTTCTTAACCTGTATTTTGACAATATGTCTATTTTCTGTATTGGGGTCCAAGAATGAGCTAATGAAAAAAAAAAAAAAAGAATGAGCTAATGACAGCTCATCATCTTCAAGACAAAGTATTGAAACTGAAGAGAATGTTAACATACCCCAACTTTCTTTTTCTAGAAAACACAGTAACTAACTGGCTTATCAAGAGCCCAAATAATACAAGGAAGAATGGAAAATCATAAGAAAAATAAAGTATGTTAATATCCTTCCAGAACTTAAACCAGTGTTATCTGAAAGGACAAATTTATGTCCACAAAGCAAATTTTTGTGGATAAAGAGATAAAATTAGTAGTCTTGATTGAATTTGTTAAGGACATCCAAAGAACATTACATATAGACAAGTTTTGATAAAACAATATTGGAAGGAAGCATTGATTGTCCAGATCTTTTTGGAGCAGCAGCATGGGATTCAGATGAAGAAATGTGCCCTCCTCCAAATTATTCTCCAGGTACACACTTACCTATTTAATGTTTATAAAATAAGCATGCATGCCCATGCCTTGAGACAAGACCTTCATACTTCCCACTGCTTTAAGATGAACTATTTTATTCTATACAATAAAAATACAATATCTATTCCATTACTAATTTCAGAAAGAGGCAGTACCTGGGAAAAGAACAATACTTCTGGCTATGCTAAAAATCCAAACAAGCAAAAAGTCACCCTTGGAAACTTCCATTGCTGGTAAATGGATTGTATTTATGTTTCATGCTTCATTTTTTTTCCTTTCCAATTGAAACATTAAGAATGTCTCAAGGCAATCTGGTCTATTTGTCTAACAATACCCCAATGTTTATATATCATTCTTTTGGACCCTGACCTCTCAAAAAAAAATCTTTTCCTTTCCCTTAGTCTTTTTTTTATTTTATTTTATTTTATTTTTTTAGACTTTTCACTTCAAAGTTGGCTAACATCACTGGGAAAGTCTGTTTAAGCTTACCACTCAGATAGGGTCTTAAAGCCTTGGTAAATCATATTATATACAATCCTAGTCTTATACGACCTTTTAATAAATAAAGTCAGAACTCAGAATCCCAGAAACTTAGAAATTGCCCCCCAATCTCCAGGACAGTAACCCTCAAATGTTATCTTTTCATTGAGACTATTATTAAAGCAACTAGTGCCACCAGTAAAGGCTTCAAAGATTTAAGAGTAGGTGATTTCTGGCTTCATTAAACTCACCTCTTTGCCAGGTACAAAACCCACATGCAGCATGGAGAGTGACTATAAACTGTTACAAATTTGATCAGGTGGTGATACTATCATGACTATAGTTCCAGAAGTGGGACCTTCTAACACAAATCAACAAGCACCTCATACTTGATATGCAGATATTGATTGAATAAATGCTTTCTTTTTAGTCCACCTCAGCAAAGATAATCAAAAGCAGTTTGTCTTCAGAAGGCAAAACCTGCGATTCACCTTCACTATCTACACATAGAGATAGGAGAACTCTCCAGTCAATTGTCTGCAAAACCTTCAAGATCTTGATGTCCTATAGGAGACTACATTCATCCATTACATTAAGGACAATTTTCCCAATCTGCCCTGGTTATTTCTTGCCATTATCCTATATGTTTAAGTAAAGCACATTGATATCAAAAGATGAGAGATAAACCCAACGAAAGTGCAGAGCCTGCTGCATTGGTGAAGTTACTAATGGTCCACTGACAAACAGCTTGACCAAAACAACAACAATAACAACAAAAGCCTTTTAAAGTAGGAATCAGGTCTCTACCGCTGTATTAACCATCAAACAGAAAAAGGCACAGAATTTGGGGGAGTGTCTTTGGATTTTGGAAGACAACATAGGCTAATTTGAATGTGTTGGGCTGTCTAATTTTCTAGGTAACCTAAAATTCTAAATGTTTTGAATGGGATCTGGAGAAAGAGGAAACTGCAGCAGAATGAGGCTATAATGTAAGTTGTCCTATTATTTGCATCTTATGACCCAGTAGACCCAATAGTGTCAGAAGCTATTTGTGGAACATAGAGATGACTTACAGAGTCTATGGCTAAGCTCCCTACAATTTTTGAGTAAGGCAGTACTGGTTCCTGTAGATATGTCTTCTTTTGAAGAGCAACTGCTAGATTACTACTTGGCTCTGGTAGAGACTGAATACCTAACAATGGGACATGGAGAGTATCCCTAAAATGCTATTCAAGAATAAGGTGGTATCTCAAGAAACAACAGGTGTTGATGAAGATGTGGAGAAAAAGGAACACTTGTGCACTGTTAGGGGGAATGTAAACTGGTGCAGCCACTGTGGGAAACAGTATGGAGGTTCCTCAAAAAATTAAAAATAGAACTACCTTGTGATCCAGCAATTGCATTACTGTGTATTTACCCAAAGACTAACACAACACCAATTCAAAAGGATACATGCACCTTTATGTTTATAGGAGCATTATTTACAAGAGCCTAGATATGGAAGCAGGTAAAGTGTCCATCAATTGATGAATGGGTAAAGAAGAAGTGGTGTATATACACAATGAAATATTATTGGGCCACAAAAAAGAATGGAAATCTTGCCATTTGCAATGACATGGATAGAACTAAATAGTATAATGCCAATAAAAATAAGTCAGTAAGAGAAAGACAGAAACCATATAATTTCACCCAGATGCACAATTTAAGAAACAAGTAAACAAAGGAGGAAAAAAAGAGAGAGACACACACACACATACACAAAGCAAGAAACATACTCAATTACAGAGAACATAACTGTTGGTTACCTGAGAAGAGGGGAGTGGAGATAGGTTAAAAAGATAATGGGGATTTAGGAATGCACTTCTTGTGATGAGCACTGGATCATGTATGGAAGTGTGAATCACTCTATTGCACACCTGAAACTAATATAACACTATATGTTAACTGGAATTAAAATAAAAACTTAAAATCACCTCCCTTCAAAAAATAAAGGGCATACTGCTCATACTGTGCCAAAGCTGAGTGCCCAGGCTGCCATCAGAAGAAGGCAACACTAAGCCCCAGTATAGCATTAGAAAGAGCACCTATCTGGTTGCAGATTGATTCCATCACAGAACAGGTAGTAATTTGTTCCAATTAGGACCTAGGGTTATAGTGTTGTCCTACAAAGTGTAGCATATTTCTTTCATGTGTGGGCAACATATAGTTATGGCTACCCACAGTCAAAGTGAATTGGTCCTGGTATCAAGAAACCCAATGGAAGAAGTCAATTTAATACCTAACACTTAAGGAATTCCTCTTGCCCTTCCCCATTAGCTTGAGAACAGTGGATTTGGAGGTTTTAGTGCCTAAAAAAGAGGTGATTCTGTTGGGGAATATAATCATGTTTCTGTCTAAATTTTAAAGCTGAGACTGTCTCATAGCCATTTGCAGCTTCTCATGCTGCTTAACCAACAAGTAGTAAAAGTAATCACTCTGCTGGCTGAGATGACTCACTCAGTTTACTAATAGAGAATTAGATATGTCAAGGACTTATCACCAATATCAAGAAGATTCATTCAGATGCCTTTTAAATAATCATATTAATTAATAGAAAACTGAGGCAAACCAATAAGATCAGGACTGCTGAGGACTCAACTGCTGTGGAGATTATGGTTGGGTTCATCCTACCTGGTAAATAATGCCATCCAAAGGAAATGCTGATAGAGAGCAATGGGATCATGGAATTAGTGGGAAAAAAAAAAGAGGAAACTTTGACTTTGGGTTCCCCCAGTGATAACCAACTATGGGAAATCATCGGGTAGAGGTTTAATGCCCCTGCATCTTTTCCTATCAGGCCAGCAATTGATAGAAGTTACATTCCTCAACTGAGGGGAACATCTCCTTTCTGGCAGCCCTCTCTTACAGTTATCTCTCTCCCCTAGGTTTCATAACCGTTCCCTCCCGTGACTCTTTCAATGGGTGGAACGACTTCATCAACTCCTGATAGTCTTCATAACCTTGTCAACATCTTTGAAGACAGTCTGTCACTTAAATTATCCTCAACTGTACTTTTTGAATGTGCCATGTATTTCCTACTCTGATTCTGACTTGAATAAATTCCATGCTCCTTCCATCCTGGGATTCTTTGTTTCTTTTCGGTTCTTGTTCTCTTTTATCTCCAGGTTTACTTAGGCTTTTTCTCTTGCCTAAAGATTATCCTCCAATCACACTATTAAATATACCATGATTGTATATCCTTCCCTGAACTTTAAACTGAGCATGTAGAATGGATACCTTCATCTTACCTATTCTCATAGCTCCAGCACCTCCCATAGAGCTAAGCATATAATAGTACTCTGGAATAAATGATTCTATGCTCGCAACTGCCCCATCCAGAAAAATGTTGCCTTAGGCCTATTTTTTTTTTCACAAAAGGGTTTTGCAAAGCTAAACGTTGATAATTCATTTTTCTTTCCTGTCCTGATTTCATCCATTATATTCTCAATTAAACTGAAATTACCTTATTTGCTCTAGAGGCAAATGTTTCTCTGCTTCCGTGACCAACATAAACTTATAGGACAAATAGGATACATGATGATCCATGGAATGCAGAGTAGGTTCTAAATTTTCTGGGCTTCCAAATTAGAGATAAAAAGCAATGTGTTACACTGGTTTCAGCTCAAATGTGTAAAAGGCATGCTCATACCTACAGCAAACTTTGGAGTTTTGGAGTCAAAAATTCATGGGAACACGTAAGTAAGATATTCCTGAGAGCTGCAGTCTTAAAGGAGTCCCCAGATTTTGTACGTTTTACCTCCAGGAATCTACTAGTTTCTCAAAGTGAAGATCTAAGAAAGATTCTCTCATAGTGCCAGGAGGAAACTAGTCAATGTGAAATACCCTCTAAGAGTATTCTCCATACAAAGACCTTCTCTTCAGGAAAAAAAAATCTAACCAAAGTCTTATCTGAAATGAGGGAAGAACATTGCTGCCACTTCCTGCCCTCTAGCTTTCCTGTCTAATCTAAGGGAAGAACAGAGCTATAAAATGGAGAAATACTTGTGAAAGTTACAAACCTGAGACCCAGGCCCTTGAAAACAAGATGAAACATAAGATTATATAATGCTTTCTCTCCCCTACTAATCCCTACTAACCATTCGTGATAAAAACTCTCAACAAACTAGTAATAGGGGGGATTTTCCTCAACTTGTTAAAGAACACACACACACACACACACACACACACACACACCCCTATAGCTAACATTACACTTAATAGTGAAGTACTGGTTACCTTTCCTATTAAGATCAATAACAAGGCAATGATGTCCTCTCTTATTTTTATTCAGTGTAATACTGGAAGGCCTAGTTACTGCAATCAGATAAGAAAAAGAAATAAAACATGTTGATAGATTGACAAAGAGCTAGTAAAACTCTCATTTGTCCGAGATGATGGGATTGTCTATGTAGAAAATCCCAAGGAATCAACAAATATACTCCTGAAACATTACCAAATATAGCAAGGTTGTAGGATATAATGTTTATTTACTAACATCAATCGCTGTATCATATGCCGCCAATAAACCATTAAAATTTTAAATAAAAGAAAAATACCATTTTGAACATAAAGACTCCTAACTCTGGGAAACGAACTACGGGTGGTGGAAGGGGAGGAGGGCGGGGGGTGGGGGTGATTGGGTGACCGGCACAGAGGGGGGCACTTGACGGGATAAGCACTGGGTGTTATTATGTATGTTTGCAAATTGAACACCAATAAAAAATAAATTTATTATTAAATAAATTAATTAATTAAATAAAATATCCTAAATGGGAAAAAAAAAACACACGAAAAATTAATTCTTTAAGTATAAATCAAACAAAATATGTCGATGATCTATATGTGGAAAACTATAAAACTCTGATATAAGAAGAATAAAAATTTATCTGAATAATTGAAGACATATTTTTGTGGCAGTCGAGAAAATTAAGGCCATTCCACCTTAAGTTCAGCGTTAGCACAAGTAAAGACATCTCAGGCCCCTGTGAATAAGAGCTGAAATTTACCTTGCTTCAGTTACAGGAAAAAACAGCTTACAGCTTAATGCCCTAGAAAGCCCCATATTAGAATGAGAACAGAGCTCAATGCCCTTGAAAGCCCCATATCAGAATGTAAACAGAACTTGAGAATTTCCTCCCCGCTTCTGGAGGTCCCCTAGACCAGTCCATAAAACTAAGCTGGAACCCACCTCAGGGTCCAAGTCTCTGCTCCATTGAGTCGGGTATACTTGGACCCAAGCTTGAGCTTGTAAATAAACCCTTGTGTTTTTGCATCGGTGTCGGCTCCTTGGTGGTTTCTCAGATACGTAATCTTGGGCACAACATTTTGTGTTCATGGATTGGAAGACTCAATATTATTCGGATGTTGATTTTTTCCCAACTTGATCCAAAGATTATATGTAATCCCAATAAAAATTCCTGTAAGATATTTTTAGATATTAACATTAACTGATTTTAAAATTTATATGGAAAGGCAAAAGGCCTAGAATAGCCAGCACAATACTGAAGAAGAACATAGTTGGAGAGCTCACATTACCTTGATTCCAAGACTTAGTACAAGCCTCAGTAATCAACGCAGTATAGTACTGGTGAAAGAATACACACATAGACCAATAGAACAGAATATTCATCTAAATGGAGAAATACTTGTGAAAGTTACAATCCAAATGTAGTCAACTAATGTTTAACAAAGGAGCATGGATAAGTCAATGGAGAAAGAATAGTCTTTTCAACAAATGGTCCTGGAACAAGTAGATGCCAAATTAGACAAAAGAGAAAAGGGGAGAGGGGAGAGGGACTAAAGAAAGATCTTACACCTTTCAAAAATTAACTTGAAATGGATCATAGGCCTAAATATAAAATCCAAGCTATATAACCTCAAGAAGAATACATAGGAGAAAATTTAGGTGATATTAGGCTTGCTGATGCGTTTTTGCATACAGCACCAAAACCAAGATTGAAGACAAAAGAAAGTAGGACTTTATAAATTTAAAAAAAACAAAAAAAACAAACAAAAAAAAACCTATGCTGTGTGAAAGATACTATTAAGAGAATGGAAATATGAGCCACAGACTGAGAGAAAATATTTGCAAAACACATATCTGACATAGGACTTATATCCAAAATATACAAAGAACATTTAAAACTCAACAGTCAGAAAGCAAACAACCAGATTTAAAAAATGGGCAAAAGTCATGAGCAAACACATCACCAGAGAAGATATACAGATAGCAAATAAACATATGAAAAGATTTTCATCATCATTTTTGTTAAGAAATTGCAAATTAAAACAACAAACAATATACCACTAAAGCCTATCAAAATGGCTAAAGAAAAAAAGACTATACCAAATACTGGCAAGGATGTACAGTATAGTAAGTCATAGGAATTCTCATTTGCTACTAGTGGAAATGCAAAGTGGTACAATCACTTTGGGAAATATTTTGACAATTTCTTACAAAGCTAAACATAGCTTTATCATATGATCCAGCAATCATGCTCCTAGATACTTACCTAAGTGATGTGAAAACTTCTGACCACACTAAAACTTGCACTTGAATGTTTATAGCAGATTTATTTATAATTAGCAAAACCTAGAAGCAAGCAAAATGTGCTTCCAAATGTGAATAGATAAGCAAACTGTAGTATGCCTGTATAATTGAATGCTATTCGGCAATAATAAGAAATTAGCTAGCAAGCCACAGAAAAAGATGAATAAATCTTAAATACATAATGTTTAAGTGAAAGAAGTCAGTATGAAAAGGCTACATGCTGTATGATTTTAATTATATGACATTCTAGAAAAGCCAAACCAATAAAAGAGCACAAAACCATAAAAAGATCAGTAGTTCCAGGAGTTTGGGGAAAGGGGAAAGAAGGCAGGGGACTAAATAAGTGAAGCACAGGGGACTTTTTAGGGGGTTGAAAATATTCCATGTGATATTGTAATGATGAATACATGATAATATGCAACTGCCAGAACTCATAGAACCGTATAGCACTTAAGGTATGCAAATTAAATAAGCAACATGTAGGGGGTCAGGAGAATCCCAGGATGGAATGCAGAATGCGACAAAACAATCTAACTCTATTACAAATGTATGAAACAACCTCACTCTAGGGAATGGGGGAAACTGCTGATGTAAGTAACTGGAAATGAGTAGAATATGTCAAACTAAAGGCAAAAGAAGATATACCTAAGAATTGTATTCCAGATGATAAAATTGTCCCATGATGATATAAATTGATCATTGATACTTCCTCTTGCAAACTAGAATTACACAGATAAGTAAATGGACAATGGATAGTTGGAAAATAAAGAGTTGGAGATAAAGAGGTTCCCAGACAAACAAAAAATAAAGGAGTTAATTATTCATGATTACTAAACTAGGCCCACAAGAAATATTAAAGGGGAACCTTTGAGTGAAAAGACAAAAACTGATGGCATGAAGGTAGAAAACACAAAAGCAGTAAAAATGAGTATTTCTGGAAAACAAAATAGTCAAGGAATTCACAAAATAAAAGGATATAAAATATGGCACCATACACCTAAAATGTGAGAGGAAAGAGATAAAGAATGGGTTCAAACTTAAATGACCATCAACTTCATATAGACTGCTATATGCAGAAGATGTTATATACAAATCTAGCAGTAACCACAAATCAAAAACCATTAATATGCAAAAAATAGAGAAATCTAGATAGATCACTAAAAAAAAAAAAAAAAAATCAGAAAGTCATGAAAGAAAGACAAGAAAGGACCAGAAAAATCTTTAGAAACAACACAAACCAAGTAATAAAATGGCAAAAAAAACATATATCTATCAATAATTGCTTTGAATGTAAATAGACTAAAATCTTCAATCAAAAGATAGAGTGACAGAATGAATTAAAAAAACAAGACCCACCTATATGTTGCTGACAAGTGACTCATTTTAGACCTAAAGCCATCTGCAGATTGAAAATGAAGGGATGAAGAAACATTTATCATGCAAATCATTGTCAAAAGAAAGCCAGAGTAGCAATACCTCTACCAAACAAAATAGACTTTAAAACAAAGACTGCAATAAGAGACAAAGGAGGATACTATATGATATTAAAGAGGATAATCCAACAAAAAGATATAACAATTGTAAAAATTTATGCAGCCAACATGGGAACACCCAAATATATAAGAGTTAATGACAAACAGAATGGAACTAATTAATGATAATAGACGATCCAAACAGAAAATCAACAAGGAAACAATGAATGACATACTGGACTAGATGGAGTGAACATGTATATTCAGAATATTACATCCTAAAAAAACAGAATACATAGTCTGTTCAAGTGCACATGGAAAAAGATCAGAATTCTCCAGAATAGATCACAGGAGAACCACAAAATTCGCCTCAACAAATTCAAAATTGAAGTCATAGCATGCATCTGTTCTGACCACACACTATGAAACTAGAAATCAACCACAAGGAAAAGATCTGGAAAGATACAAATACATGGAGGTTAAATAACATGGTACTAAACAATGAACAAGTCAACCAGGAAGTCAAAGAAGAAATAAATGGTACATGGGAAAAAATGAAAATGAAAACATAATAGTTCAAAACCTTTGGGATGCAGCCAAAACGGTTCTAAAAGGAAAGTTTATAGTTATACAGGCCTACCTTGAGAAGAAAGAAAAATCTTAAACAATCTAACCTTACACCTAAAGGAGCTAGAAAACAAAAGATAAGCAAAACTCACAACCAGCAGAAGGAAGGAAATAATAAAGATCAGAGCAGAAATAAAACAATAGAAGAGGTAAATAAAACCAGGAGCTGATTCTTTGAAAACCATCAACGAAGTTGATAAAGCTCTAGCCAGACTTATCAAGAAAAAAGAGAAAGGACCAAAATAAATAAATCACAAATGAGTGAGGAGAAATAAAAAAACAACACCACAGAAATACAAACAATTATGAAGCTATGAAAAACTAAATGCCAATAAATTGGATACCTAGGAGAAATGGATAAATTCCTAGAAACATATAAATTACCAATCTGAAACAGGAAGAAATAGAAAATTTGAATAGACCAATTATCAGCAAAAAATATTGAATCAATAATTAAAAACTCCCAACAAACAAATTTGTAGGCAAACTCTACAAAACACGAGCTAATATCTATTTTTTCTCAAACTATTCCAAAAAATAGAAATGAAAGGAAACTTCCATACTTACTCTATGATACCAGCATAACCCTGATCCCGAAGCCAGATAAAGACACCATACACACACACAAAAAAGGATCTATACGCCAATGTCTCTGATGAAAATACATGCAAAAATCCTCAACAAAATACTAGCAAAGAGAATCTAACAATACACTTTTAAAAAATCACTTACCATGATCAAGTGGGATTTATTCCTGGGTTGTGAGGGTGGTTCAGTATTCACAAACCAATCAATGTGCTACATCACATCAAAAACAGAAAAAATAAAGATCATATGGTCATTTCAATAGATGTAGAAAAAGCACTTGACAAAGTAAAACATCCTTTCATGACAAATACCGTCAGCAAAGTAGGTTTAGAGGGAACATACCCCAACATAATAAAGGCCATATATCAAAAACCCACAGCTAATATCATCCTCAATGGGGAAAATATTGAGAGTTTTTCTCTGTAGTCAGGAACAAGACTACTTTTATTAAACATAGTACTAGAAGTCATAGTCACAGAAATTAGACAAGAAAAAGAAAGAAAAGGCATCCAAATCAGTAAAGAAGTAAAACTTTCACTATTTGCATATAACATTTTATTATATATATAGAAAGCCCAAAAGACTCCACCAAAAAACTGCTAGAACTGATAAATTCAGTAAAGTCACAGGATACAAAATCAATCATTGAAAACTGTTTCACTTCTATGCCCCCCCCCCCAAATGAAGCAGCTGAAAAAGGAATTAAGAAAACAATCCCATTTACAATTGTACCAAAAATAAGACACCTAGGAGTAAACATAACCAAAGGATGAAAGACCTGTACTCTGAAAGCTATAAAAAAAAAAAAAAAAAAAAAAAAAACTAGTGAAAGAAGTTAAAGATGACACACACACAAGAAAGGGAAAAACATTCCATGCTTATGGACTGGAAGAACAAATATTGTTAAAATGTCTATACTACTCAAAGCAATTTACACATTTAATGTAATTCCATCAAAATACCAAAAGCATTTTTTTACAGAACTAGAACAAATAAGCCTAAAGTTTGTATGGAACCACAAAAGACTCCAAATAACCAAAGCAATGTCAAAAAAAGAAAAGCAGAGCTAGAGACATCACAATTCTGGACTTCTAGCTATATTACAAAGTTGTAGTAACCAAAACAATATGGTATTGGCACAAAAATAGTTCAGTACAATAGAATAAAAAAACCCATAAACAGATCCACAACTATATGGTCAATCAGTCTGCAACAAAGCAGGAAAAATATCCAATGGGAAAAACACAATCTCTTCAACAAATTGTGTTGGGAAAACTGGACAGCAACTTGCAAAACAATGAAACTGGACCACTTTCTTATACCATACACAAAAACAAATTTCAAATGGATTAGAGACCTAAATATGAGAGTTAAGAACCATAAAAATTCTAGAATGTAACAGTCAGTAACTCCTATGACATCAGCTATAGCAACTTAAATATGTGTTCTGAGGCAAGGGAAACAAAAGCAAAAATTAACTACTCTCTCAGTCAAATAAATAAATAAATAAAATCTTTTTAAAAAAATTTAAAAATTCAAAAACAGAAAGAAAATATCACTTTATCACTGTCGTTTTCCCTTCAAAAACCCATACCCATATTCTAGTCTAATCATGAGAAGATTTTGAGGAGAATTTATAAGGTCTTTTGTGGACAAATTCTAGGTAAGGTACAGTCTACAAAAGACCTCATAAATTCTCCTCAAAATTATCAAGGTCATCAAAAACAAGGAAAATCTGAGAAACTCTTATAGCCAGGAGGAGCCTAAGAACACATGATCATTAAACAGAATTTTGCAGTGTTTTTGATGTAATCCTGGAATGGAGAAAGGACATTAAGAAAAACTAAACAAACCAAAAATTTTGCTGGAAACTTACCTTTCTCACCAAACACCTTGCCGTGCTACTCTAAACATCAGTGATCTCTCACACTGGACACTTGGTGTTAGAGTAGATTTTGAGCCACTTAACCTCTACTCTCTTTTTATCAGTATGTTGGCTCCTTAAAAAAAAAAAAAAAAAAAAGGATAGCAATCATCTTTGAGTACAATTGAAGGCTTAAGGTACATGGCAATTAAAATTTCTTGATTAATTCACAAAAATCATAAGTGATGTGCCCCAAGATACCTCATCAGGTCCATGAGTACATCTATCACTAAGTACCATTCTCCTGTGTGTATGACTATAGGTTTTGAGACTTACAAGATGGCAAAGACTAACTGATCTTTTCTTTCAAAGGACACCATAGCTCCCCAAAGACTAAAATATAAAATCTCAACTCATCTGTATCTTCACAAACTAAGTTCTGCAACCAACTTTGGTCTTAACCCCTTGTATTCTCCCAAATTTACATTGTGCTCCAAAAAAAAAAAAAATAGTTTAGTTTATTAGTGGAAGGCGAAGGAGATTTTCATGTTCTTCTCTACCTCTACATATTTACAATTCACCTTCACACTGTTGAAGCCATGTCCTCAATAAAGCCACTCTTAACCCGTCAGCCTACTAAGACTTAGGTACTTTTTTTCCTTCCTTTCTATATTATTTCAAAGTACTGTATTGCATTATTTCAAAGTAATCATCACAATACTTATTACAATGATGTAATTATCTTTACCTATCCATCTATCCAACTATACTATGAGATTGTCAGTAATAAGGACTATATTTTCTTCATATTTATAGCCCTTGTAACTCAGAGTAATTGGCACTTAATGCATCTTCAAATGAGAACTTACTGAGTAAATGAATAAATTAATATGAATATGGCGTGCAAGAAAATAATGTATTCTAGCCAGCATGATTCCCAATGCCTAGAAATCCATAGAAAGTTGTCATTGTTGATATATTTCCTATAATATTCCAAATAATGGAACCCTTCTAAGAAGTGCCTCGCGGGAACACCTACTAACTTTCTCAGTAAAAGATCTGAAGCTTTAAAGCACATCTTTCATGGATATGCTATATGTATGGCTTTTCTTTATCATTTTATATTGCATATCTCTTATTGCTTTACATGGACATTTTATATTCTATTACTGACTTAAACTGTTTTTAATGGACCTATCCTGTGCTGTACACAAATCTTGAACAAACCATCTCTTAGAAGCATAGATTATGCCTTTCAGATGAAAGCTCCCTTTAAAGTTTCTCTATAAGAATTTGAAATACCTTAAAGTGTAATCTTATTTCCTATGAGCTTTCAACCAAGCAAATGGAATTTGCAATGACATTGGTCAAATGGGAGGCCTAGACAGGTGCACAGATAGAGTGTTGCTTTCAAGATGCGCTATCACAGTACGGTAAAGCTGAAAGTAGTTTCCGTGCTTCAGTCACCACATATTTGGAGGCATACTTACTATGAGCATGTATGATGTGATGCTAGTCTCTGGAACACTTTAGCTCCAGACCAACCATTTCATTTCATGCAAATAAAGACAGAAGTCTAGACAGGTAGGTTGATTCTCTGCAGTAATTATTGACAGAGTAAAGACTAGAAATCAGGCCCCCAGTTCTTCCATACACTGACACTTTTCATTATTGACAGGTAGGTTGACAGGTAGGTTGATTCTCTGCAGTAATTATTGACAGAGTAAAGACTAGAAATCAGGCCCCCAGTTCTTCCATACACTGACACTTTTCACTGATGGAATTCTCTAAAAGGAAAAGTCCACCCTTTCCAGAGTGCCCTCAGCACTGAAATTCCACCATCCAATCCTTTGGGTTTCTTCTCTTTCTAACTCACCTGAGACAAGTAAGAAGTTAGCATTAAAATATGTAATACTTCAGAATAAATTAATTCTTAAGTGTGGGAGAAATAGAACAGCAGAGAAATACTGGTCACCTGGCAGGGAAATAGATAATTTAAAAAAGCAAGAATAAGGAGCAGGAAGGAAAGAAAATCTAGGTGATGCATCAATAGATGCCAAGTGCTCACAACTTCGCCTCAGGCCAACCTGGCCTGTTTCAGAATGGAGTAATTAGCTTGCTCAAGTCTGAACCCTTGGTTCCTCTGTCAGAGGGTTTCCCTGTGGTTTATAAACTTCATCCTTCGGCCTCTGAGGAAGCAGACCTAGCAAAAAATCACCTATGACACAGAGTTTGCTGCTGCTTAACAGGATTCCTTCAGGAGTGCTCACTCTGGAATCCAAAGAACAAAGAGTTTCAAGTGTTGATTGAAACTCTTTCCCTTGTTTTGGGTCAGAAACAGCAGCAGGAAGAAAGGACACTTAGGAAAGGATATATATATATATATATATATATATATATATATATATATATACATTTTTTTTTAATTGTCAAGACCAGAAGAAATTCTAGCAAAAGCAGGATCTTTCTGATACAAGACAGCTAAAAAAATGGCTTAGCCTAGCTGCTTGAGTTTTGTTTTTTTTTTTCCCTTAAATTAATTAGGAACAGTGGGTGGACTCTGGGTGAAAGTAGAAAAGAACCAGTCTGGACAACCCAAAAGGTCAAGCTTAATAGGGCTGTGCTTGGGCAGGTGGCCAGATGGGTGAGTGCCTCCTATCAAAGAGAAAGGTTGATGTATTGCACTTTAGAAAGCCATTTTCCTCCAAGCTTCATACAAAATAGGACCACAAATGGTAAGAATGAACCTATTCACTCTGCTTGTGGAAGGTCCCATGAGCACTGGAGTGTGCAGCTATTGCTGCCAATGACTCTCTGCTTGAAGCATTTGATATCAGATGTAATGGCCATAAAAGTACCTTCCATGGGAAGACTTTGCCAAGTCGATCTTATGTGGCCTGGTCTGCCTCTTTCTTTCAGCCTGTTTGAACACCAAAAACACTTCCTCAGAAAGAGTCTGGATATATTTAGAAGATCTATCATGAAGAGGTCAACAAAAAAGAGAGATTGGATACCTTTTGATGCCATTTCATTTAGAAATGAGAACTTGTGTCTCAAGGGTGAAACTTATCAAAGGGGAGAGAAGGTTTAGTCTTTGATTTGGAATCTGTATATTCAGCTACAGGTTTTCATTAGAAATATAATACCAGACAACTCTGATTTACAAAGGTGTTTAGCATTCTGCTGATGCTAACTCTATACTCTTCCTTGTCTGTTTCTTTGTTTCTTTTGCCATTTCATCCTGAAAGAATTCAAACATAAATGTGCAGAAAAGAGTACACACGGGTGCATTCAGGTACCCGTACATCGTATCATTTTGTCATACATATTTCAGTGTAACTTGCCTTTGTATGACCTGTATTTCTTAAGATATGTTGAACTAGTATGGAATAAGTTGGCGGGTTCTGCTGGGGATCTGATGTTGCATTCTTTTTTTTTTTTTTTTTAATTTTTATTTATTTGTGATAGTCACACAGAGAGAGAGAGAGAATGAGGCAGAGACACAGGCAGAGGGAGAAGCAGGCTCCATGCACCGGGAGCCCGACAGTGGGATTCGATCCCGGGTCTCCAAGGATCGCGCCCCTGGGCCAAAGGCAGGCGCCAAACCGCTGCGCCACCCAGGGATCCCCTGATGTTGCATTCTTAAACAGCACACCCTCTTCTCTATGCCCAGAATTCTTCCTCCGTTGATGATAATACGCCAAAGAGCCTCTGATTTGAAGCTCAGGAAGCACAGTTAGAGACAAAGGAAAAGAGCCAGTAAGGGTATGGTGATTGCTTCTGTCTGTCCTCCTGGACAGGATTCAAGTCTCTGTGATTCAAGGAAAGGCAGCAAGTGGATAGAATAATTTCCATGTAGAGAATGAGTGTCTGAGTCTGGGGCTAGAGCCTGGAGAGGTTGTATAGTGGAACACAGAGAACACTGATCAAAATAAAAACTCTTTGGGGGGCCATGTATGAGATGGGGCTTGGCAGAAAGTCACTCTTCTGACTTTTGCATGGAATTTAGCAATACTCTGACATTCTGAGATTTATATAGTATTCAGAAATAGCTGCATTAGAGTTTCAGGTGTTTACAGAAGGGATGCTTTCAGCTCTGGCAAGAGCAAATACCCACCATTAATTCATTATTTTTTCTATCTTGTATTTATTCAAGAATGTATTAAGTCCCTACTATGTGCCAGATACTGTTTGTGTTACTGTGATCATAGCAGAAATCAATATACAAAAATTTGCTCCCGTTTTAGATGAAAAGAGAGACAATATGCTCTAATCATATAATGTCAAAAAAAAACCAAAACATATAATGTCAGGTGGATAAATACTATAAAAAGGAAAGCAAATCGAACTTTTTTAAAAAGCCTAACTTCCGGTGGAGGATGGTGTTTTATACAGGCAGGCATGGAAGTTCTCTATGAGAGGATAATATCTAAGAAGAGGCCTGAATAAAATATGGGGATGAGGCACCCACAGGTGTCAGTGAAGAACATCTGGGTTAAAGACACAGAAAATGCAAGGTCCCTGAGATTTAAATAAGCTTGGTATGATCAAGAAAAGAAAGACCAGTGTGGCTATTGTGTAGTGACCCAGGAGGAGAAGGGTAGGAGATGAGCCCAAGAAACAAGTCAGACCAACCTTGCAGGGCTTTGGAGACCACAATCATGTATTTGTTCTTTTTTTTTTTTTTTTAAGATTTTATTTATTTATTTGGGAGTGGGGAGGGTGGTGGAGCAGAGGGAGAGAGATGAGCAGACTTCACAACTGAAAACTAAGCCCAACACCAGGCACCATCTCACAACCCTGAGATTTGACCTGAGCTGAAATCAAGAGTGGGATGCTCAACAGAGTGAGCCATCCAGGTGCCCCATATTTGTCTTTTTAGTATGTGTTCTTTCAGTGGTGCCTCTTCGTTGCTTAATGACACAGGCACCATTCCTAGTCCCCACAATTGGTCAGGACATAGTCTGCATGAGTTTAGGCCGTGGGCCCAAGGCTAAGGGCAAGCAAGGGAGTAACAACAGCTTCTATTTTAAAAAGAAGCCCCTTGCTTTTTTTGTAAGCACGTGATTCAGGGCAATACAATGAAAGCTGAGACCTTATCAAAAGCGATTGGGATAATCTGGCAGGAGGAGATAACGGCTAAACCTAACAAGGAGATAATGAGATATGTGTGGATTTAAGCCGCATTACCAGATGTTGCTGATAGGACTTGCTGATGGATCAGTTGGATGTAGCTGTGGAGGGGATACTTACATTTTTTATGTCCGGGCAGCAAGATGTGCAGTAGTGCCCTTAAACAAGATGGGTAAGAGTAGGTTCAGGAGTGATATAAACACACCTCCAGTCCCTTACAAACCACATTTCTTGGGCAGCCCGGGGTGGCTCAGCAGTTTAGCGCTGCCTTCAGCCCAGGGTGTGGTCCTGGAGACCCGGGATCGAGTCCCACGTCAGGCTCCCTGCATGGAGCCTGCTTCTCCCTCTGCCTGTGTCTGTGCCTCTCTCCATTCTCTCTCTCTGTGTCTCTCATGAATAAATAAATAAAATCTTAAAAAAAAAAAAAAGCAAACCATTCTTCCTTGTTTTCTTTCTCTGTTTTGTCCATTTGTCCCTTTCTACTGATCATTTCTAGAAGTAAACAAGTGTACCATAACATTTCTCATCTTATATCCATTCCCTTGACTTCCCTGGTTCTGCAGGGTCTGGTCCTGATAGGCCACATTTCCCATGCTCACAGGCTAACCGACCTGTGCTGGGTTGGGCCAATGGGAGAAAAATGGGGGGAAGATTGTAGGACAAGAGGAATGAGAACCAAGATGCTTCTCCGGGTCCACTTCCCAGCTGCATCACTGGTAGAATCAAGGACTTTGGCACCTATTTAGACTTCAGGAAGGTCAAGAGGATCCAGAAAAAGGAACTAAGATGGAGTAACCTATAGAAAAAGAGGGACCCCATAAACCAAGTGATAAAAACTTTTCAAAAAGAGAAAATAATCAACTTTGTCAAATGCTGCTGAGAAGTAAGAAAATGACAGAATTATTCATTATATTTCACAATTGATTCTATGAGAATACTTTGGTTGGACTGGGGAAGATGAAAGCTTGATCACGAAAGATTCATGCAACATCTGAAAAAAAAGGAAGTAGAAACAAATACTGCTAAGTTTTAAGCATAGAGAAATGTGACCCTCATTTAAGAGGAATATAGTGTTTGGGCAAGAATTGTCTAAAGATGGGAATTCTATCCATCAGAGTCAACCAGTAAAGCAGAAATCTCTCAAAGCATTTAAAACAAAGGTAATTTGGGGATCCCTGGGTGGCTCAGTGGTTTGGCACCTGCCTTTGGTCCAGGGCGTGATCCTGGAGTCCTGGGATTGAGTCCCACGTTGGGCTCCCGGCATGGAGCCTGCTTCTCCCTCTGCCTGGGTCTCTGCCTCTCTCTCTCTCTGTGTCTATCATGAATAAATAAATAAATAAATAAATAAATAAATAAATAAATAAATAAAATCTTTAAAAAATAAAAAAAAATAAAACAAAGGTAATTTAACTAGATAATGCAAAAACTGAGACACCAGTAGGGTCAGATAAGGAGGCCAAGATTAGTGCCTACAAATCCCTACTTCCTTCTAGCTAAAAGGACAGAGGAAAGAAAGATGTTACTAGAATCCAAAATGTAGAATCACCTACAGAAGCCGGAATCACAGCAATTGTGTCCTTTTGGAGCTACAGCCAAGAAGAAGATTCAGCTTTTATTAGATATATTCTAATTATTCATGATTCTTCTTGCTGGTGGCTCAATATTGACTTGGAGAATCTTGGACAGTGATTCATAGCAATGTCTGTAAATACAAATCATCTGGGGAGGCTTTAAAAAATACCAGTACCCAGACTATACCCCAAACTAATTAAATCAGAATCTATGAAGTGGGGACCAAAGCTTTGGTATGTATTAAAAGATGACCATATGATTCTAATGTATACCAGCACTGAGAACCACTGCTCAAAATTCCGCATGATGAAACAGTATCAAATGCTTCCTTGCACAAAACTGCCTCCAGCACTCAAATCTAGTCCTAACGTATCCATCATAGCAACAAATGGTAAAAGCCCAAATGGTGAAAGCTCCCTGCATCATTGAATTAATTTTCTTAATGAAATTGGCTGTCTGAAAGCTCCCATCCCTTTAATGCTCTTTTGAGGTTAGAGAGCAAAAGATGAAAAGCCTAGAAACAACATTCTCTGTGTTTCCTTTCACTGTAACAGAATAATTAAGCGATGTGGTTACCCACATGGCACCGAGAGACACATTTTTCAGGCTGCTATAGGTCACAACTGATAGAAGTAGGGTGGCATACACTGCCCACATGGAGTGAGGAATTAACACTCCTGATTTCTTTTCAAACCACCCAAATGCCTTTCAGAGTGGCTCATGTTTGTGCTTCTCTAATTTGGAATATAGTACGTTTCTCATAATTAGGGCTTCTCTCTTTCTTGAAGCCTGAAACATTTGTCACTTTTACGGAATCGAAATCTTGAGTCTGTGGATCAGAAATAAGCTCCTGGTCTTTTATTGGGAATCCTGCATTTCGGATAAGTAATTTCCCCAAGCAGCTGGGATTGAGTCAGTGTTCTTAGTTATAATTAAATGATAAATCTTCACATGGAAGGCATCCAACACCAAATATGTCAGTTCCATCAAAGTGGAATAGAGCACAAGATACATTTACCTAGGAAAATGATTCCACTTTGGAAAATTATATTCTCTTGTCAGAAGCCAGATGACAAGCAGTTGCCTGTGAACAGTCGATAACAAAGGCTCTTTAGTGGCTCATGATGCATCTTTCAGACCTTGCATCCATGCAGTTTTCTGGAAATAATGAGTAGGCTCCCTCCCTGTCTGACATTTCCTTATTGGCATCAGCATCACCAATGTCCAGATAGGCTTAGTGCTCAGCATTGATTTAGGGATGCTGGAATGCTCAGTTGGAATGTGAAGCACATCACAGCCAGCTCTTCCTGTGGCACAGAGATCATTCTACCATTCGGGACTGTAACTTATGTTCCTTTCAAACCTCTTCACTAAACAAACATTTATTAAATACCTACCATGGACTGGGCTTATACTAGGCAATGTGGGAGGTTACAACCCTGACTGTGACAGTTTTGATTCACTTGTCTAGTCAGGCATGAGGAATTCATTAAGATGGGAGGAGCCAGAGAGCTTGGAGTTGGTGATTCAGAATTGTCATTTCCGAAATGAAAATGATATGGCTCTGTTTACATATGCTTGTGTATATGTATGTGTATATTTATGTTTATTTATATGCTTAAATATGGTACTGTTTAACTCACTTCCGTATCCCATGTGTCCTAGCACGAGGCACTATAACTACTAAGAATTCAATAAGCTTCTGTTGACAATGCATTGCATGAATGAGATAATTAATTATGATCACTAAAATGCATAGCATAAAATTTTTAAATGGTAACTAACACATAGATCACTTACTGTGTGCAGAACACTCTTATAAATCATTTGATCCTCACAAGAACCATAGGAGGTGTTATTATTTTTTTCATTTTAAGAAAAAATGGGAGATACTTATAAATCAAGGAACCCATCCAGGCACACCCAATGAGTAAGGGGCAGAGAGAGGGTGCATACTAATGCTTTCTGATGTCATTTGCACACCAACAAAAATACAGTCTAGAGAGCTGTTCTAAGTTTTTGACCTATAATAGCTTCGTTTCTCAGAATTAGGGAAAGATGGGGCCTTAGAAAGGGATTTGATTTGGGGATCCAATAAAGCCCACTCCACATTGAAAGGCTATGTGACCTTGAGCCAGTTTATGGACCTGTCTGAGCCTCAGTTTGCTAATCAAAATTATAACCATGCCTATCTGGTTAGTAAACCAATTCTGAAACCAGACTAACTGCATCACTAAGCAGTATGTATGTACTCCTAAGCAATATGTATGAAATGCTTTGAATAATGCCCAACACCTAACAAGGGCACACCATCAATGTCAGTTATTATTGCATTTCTATAAATAGTACTATTACTATTTATTTGGCTTTACTAGATATTAAATATTTGTGTTGCTACCTAAGGTCAACTCTTCCACTGCAGTAAATCAAACTTCCTTTCACCTACTAAAGCATTCATTCCAGGAACACCTCCCTCTATCTTATATCATCCTTTCCCCTGGATCATTCCAATCAGTATTCAAACTTGCTACAATTTCTCCCATATTAAAGAAAACTCATTTTATCCCATTTCCATTCCTGTTTATACTCCTTGATATAATAATAGTCCTTTAAAAACTTACCCATATTTGTCTTTGCCTGTTTTTCTTCCATTCTCTTATTTTTTAATTTTTGTGGTACAATAAATATATATAACATGATATGTATTATCTTAATCATTTTAAATGTACATTTCAGTGACATTAAGTACATTCATATTGTATAACCTTCATCACCATCCATTTCTAGAACTTTTTTCATATTTCCAAACTGAAACTCTATACCCTTTAAACAATAACTCCCTATTTGTCACTCCCCCAGCACCTGGCAGTTCCCATTTTACCTGTTGTCTCTATGATTTGGGCTACTCTTATTACCTCACATAAGCAGAAACATATAATATTTGTCTCTTTGTAGCTGGCTTATTTCACTTAGCATAAGGTTCACTAAAGTAGCATATGCTAGCTTCATATGTTTGATGCTCTGTTATTGGGTGCATACATGTTTATAATTATTATATCTCCTTGCTGTATTCAATCTTTTAATAGTATATAATATCACTTTTCACTTGAAAGTTTGATTTTGAAGGGCACCTAGGTGGCTCAGTAGTTGAGCGTCTGCCTTCAACTCAGGTCATGATCCTGTGGTCCTGGGATTAAGTCCCGCATCAGACTCTGCACAAGGAGCCTATTTCTTCATCTGCCTGTGTCTCTGCCTTTCTCTCTGTGTCTCTCATAAATAAATAAATACAATCTTTAAAAAAAAAAAAAAAGAAAGTGTGACTTTGAAAATTTGATTATAATGTGTCATGGTGAATCCCTTTAAGTTCACCCAGTGAGGTGGGTGCTTTTCGACTGTCATTATCTACTTCCTATGCTTGGGGCAGGACAGGACAGGTGCTTTGTTGTACTGGTCCAGCCTCCACTGTGGACTGGCCCCCTTCTTAGTGAACCTCAGATGTAGAGATTCTCAGCATTCCAGCTCCTCCTCCCTGTAACAGTCAACATTGCCTTGGGTCTGTGGTAGAAGAATTTTTTGCTTCTAGACCTTGAATATAGGATAATCAACCTAAAATTCTTTTCTATTCTTTCTCTAGGATTATAGGGATTTTTCTTCCATCCTTTCCCAGAAAAAAAAAAAAAAAAAAAAAAAAAAAAAAAAAAAAACACCTTAAGGTTCACTGTCCCTTCCCAAGAGGCTTAAAACTTTTCTTTTGTGTGAGCAAAAGAGTCTGGGGAAATATGTGATGTTTTATGCCTGCTCTGGAATGCAATCAAGCCCTTCTTACAGGCCTATAGCACTGTGGAAGAGTCTCTGGTCTCCTGTTCTGGACCATCAATCTTTCTACCATGCACCTGAATGATGTTCAAGAAAAATAGTCTATAAATGAGTATGAAACTGCACTGTGTCTGGGGTTTCTAGGGGATCTATACTGTCATATTAGCCCACATTCAACGATTCACTGTTCATTACTGTATTTACTGAGGTTTTTTTACCCATTGAATGACAACTGGTGGTTTTCCCTCCCATGCTCTATTATTTCTCTCTCCTGAAAGGTCTTGTCCTTGACCTTTAGGCTACTTGGTTGCCCTACACATCAACTACATGGTAGGTTCCAGAAAATTAATGACTTTGTAATTTATCTTACTTTTTGTATGCAAGTGACACATGTTCTAGTTCAGCACATTCTAATCATAAGCAAAACTTATCCATTATATTTTATACTACACCAATTAGGATTTTTACCTACAATCTCAACTGACACGGTCAAAATCATCAGGCAGCTTCATACTACTAAACCTACTAGATAATTCTTAGTACTAATATTTATCCTAGCAACATTAGGCAGAGTTGATCCCTCTCTTATTCTGTAAACATTTTACTTGTGGTTTCCAATACACAATATAGTCATAGCTCTCCCCTTTCATCCCTAGTTCATTCTCCATGTATTTTGCTGATTTCTCTTCTTCCTTTCAAAGTCTTAAACTCAGAGTACCCCTGGGCTCAATTATTTCACATCTTTTCTTCCCTGCCCATGTCTATCAGTGATCTCATCCAGTCTTGTGACTTTAAGTCACAAGCCAAACCTCTTCTCTGCCACACTCATATTAATTTGCTATTTGACTTCTTCACCACAGTGTCTAATAGGCAGCTCAAACATATTTTTGTCAAAAAAGTTAATCATTATCCTATTTGAATCTGTAGCACACTTAACATTTTTCTCAGTCTCTCCAAATCACAACCTCTTATTTCAAATCCGAGAACAAAAAGGAAAACTTAGTTACCCTTACTTTCCCTTTTCACTCACGTACCCAACAAAATAAATAAAATAATTTTTAAATAAAATAAAGAATTCAATTTCTTCTAACCACTTTGGTTATTGAAACCAAATTACCATAATCTATTGCCTGACTTATTGTAATTATTTTTTATCCAGTCCCCTTCATTCTACTTTTGCTTCAGTATGTCTTCGTCGTGAGATTAAGAGTAAATTTTGGAAATAATAGGCCAGATAATAATCACTTTCCTACCCCAAATCTTCTAGCAAACCCTAGTTAAGCCAAAATGAAAACTAAAGGTATTACAAAAACTCTTTCTCTGGATCTCCCTACCTTAACAGCACCTCTTATTGCTCTTCCTCTCACTCCCTAAGATGAATAGTAAATTTAGTCTACTAACATAAAAAGTAAATTCCAAATACATTTGATTTTATAAAAATATTCTTCAAAAGTACCAGGCATATTCCGACCTCAGGGCCTTGGCACTGCATGTTCCCTCTGACTAGAACTCTTCTCTCTTGGTTATCCATAGAGCTCACTCCTTCACCTTCAAATATTAGCTCAAATGCCATTTTTTCTAAGCAATAACAAACCTACTTCCATCAAGTACTCTTTGTACTTCTTACTTTGCTTAACTTTTCTTCATAGTACTTTTTACCATAGTATATAATTATCACTTCTACCAGAGTATATAATATACTTATTCACTATGTTTATTGTCATATTCCCTCCCATTAAAGCAGAAAATAATAATTTTGCCTCTCTTATTCACCAGTGCAACCCGTCTTTAGAATAGTATCTAACAAATTGTAAACAATCACTACATTTCCTGAATGAACTATCAGAATTGATTACATGAATTAAATTAAGTAACATACGTAAAACACCTGTTATCCAAGAGAATCTCAGTAAATATTTTCCGTAAATAGAAAAAGTATGTGATGAACACATACTATAAATATTTTTTGATAAACTAGTATGGCTTTTCAGTTTCTAAGCCTTAAATTCCCTTTTCTGAGTAGAAACAAATAATGAAAAAGTACATATTTTAAAATTATATTCTCATAAGTGACAAAGTCAAGGTAGTAGAGAACAATGTACATTTTACCATTTTTGTGGGGTTTTTGAAAGTCTGAATAGTTTTTCTTTAACAACACAAAACTATGTGCTGCAAGCAGTGGTCTATGAGAGGGACCTTAGGGCACCAGTGAGAATCAGTGTGATATAGAGATTTATTTTTCATTGAATACAGTTTGTACTTTTCAATTTTAAATCATGTGTATGTATAGCTATTAAAAGTAAATAAAATTCATTAATTATATTTATAGATGTATTTGAATTCTACACAGAGACAGAAAAAAAGTGTGTGTGTATGTGCGTATGTGTGTCTGTGTCTGAGAGAAAGAGAGTTATTCTAAGAAATTAGTTGGTATGATTTTGGAAGTTGTCAAGTCCAAATTTGCAGTGTGGGCCAGCAGGCAAGAAACCCAGGAGAACTAATGGTGCAGATGAAATACAAAGGCAATGTATTGAATAATTCCCCCTTGCTCAAGGAAGCCAATCTTTTGTTCTATTCAAGCCTTCAATTGATTAGGTGAAGCCCACCCACACTATAAAGGACAATCTGCTTATTCAAATTATAAATGTTAAGCTCATCCAAAAACATTCTCCAAGTCGACCCCAAAAATTATCAAAATAGCTATTTAGACACAGTAAACACACATTAAAAAAAACTTGTACAAAAAAATATTCACAGCAGTTTTACTCAGAATAGACGAATCTGGAAACCTCTCATTTTTCCATCAGTAAGAGGATAAAAAAAATGAATAGTGGTACACTTATAAAGTGAAGTACTACTTATCCATAAAAAGAAACAAATTCCCTATCCACACCAACATAGATTAGTCTCAAAAACATTAAACTGAATGAAAAAGGCTTATATAAAAGAATATATAAGGTGTGTTTCCATTTATATAAAGATCTAAAACTGGCAAGACTGGGCAGCCCTGGTGGCTCAGTGGTTTAGCGCTGCCTTCAGTCCAGAGTGTGATCTTGGTGACCCGGGATCGAGTCCCACGTCGGGCTCCCTGCATGGAGTCTGCTTCTCCCTCTGCCTGTCTCTCTCTCTCTCTCTCATGAATAAATAAATAAAATCTTTTTTTTTGTTTTTAATAAATAAAATCTTTAAAAATAAATAAATAAAACTGGCAAGACTAATCTCGAGCAGAAAAGAAAAACAGAAGGGTGTGTGAATCTGAGGGCAGGAGAGTAGGTATTGAGGAGGATAAGGCACGAAAAAACTTTCCAGTGTAATAGAAAAGTCCCATACCTTTGCGGCACCTGGCTGGCTCAGTTGGTTAATCATCTGCCTTTGGCTCAGGTCATCATCTCAGGGTCCTGGGACTCAAGCCCCACATCTGGCTTCCTGCTCAACAGAGAGTCTACTTCTTCCTCTGCCCCTCTTGTCACCCATGAGCGCTCTCTCTGTCTCAAATAAATAGAATCTTTTTTTAAAAAGTTCTATATCTTGAAAGAATTGTGGTTTCACAGATGTATGCAAATTCCAAACTTATTGAATTGTACACTAAATTTTTTTGCATATAGTTATATAAAAACTTTACCTTAAAAACAATAAACAAATGTTGAACACCAGTTAATGATATGTATGCTGAAGTATTTAGAAGCACCTAAACACTTCACCATGCATATCATTAAGTAGATTTTAATATTTATTTATAGCCCACAACCTACTTTAAAATGCATCAAAAAACTTAAGTGGATGTTGGTAAACAATGGGACAGATAGTTATGTGAGAAAGCAAATACAGTAAAGTTAATCAAGGAATATATGTGGTAAATATATAGGTATTCACTGTACCCTTCTATATTTTTCTATGTATGAAACTTTTTATAATAAAGTGTTGGGAAAAAAATAAAATGTAAATGATTATTTGTAAAAGTATCTCCCTAGGCATTCAACATAACTGATCCCCTTTTGGAAAAAATGAAAACTCATTTTCCTAATTAATTTACATTTCAGTAGAAAGCATCTACAAGGAAAAACTGTAATAAAGTTTTCATCTAACTCTTTCAACTGCATTTTTTTATGTAGAGCAGAAGCAAAGTATAATAAAAACTAAAGCATTGCTTGTTAGGAAATCCACATGATTAGTCCCTTCAACCAGGCATGAAAGGAAGAATTTTAAAGGAGGGCTCATGAGGCTCCTATCTCCCTGTCCAAAATGTATTATTACAACTTTTGCTATTAGAACTCTAGACCTAGGAGCCACGAGACATATTACTGGAGCGTGATAACAAAGCATCCCTTGCATCACTGAAATTCTCCAGTTGATGGGCTCAGAGTACTTCCAATAGAAGAGTGATACCTATCAACACTTTTGTTTGGTCTCTGATTATAATAAAATGAAGGTCTGGCTTCTCACCACAAGTTTTATAACAATTTGTATAAACAAGTCAGTGACTTTGCAAATTAAGGGTTGAGAAAAGAAATAGTAAAACTTCTAAGTTTCCAGTGGCAATTTCAGAGGTAAAATAAAAACATTGCCTATATCTGAATGACTTCTATTAAGTTAATAACTCTGCACTAATTATAGTGAACCATAAATATTTCCTATTATTATCAGGTAAGGACTCCATTATCTCTTCTAAATTGGAGACTTCTGGATCTCCATCCACTTTTGCTTCTCTCCATAGGGTCCACTTCCATAGCGTCTTCACTCAAATGTACATACATTAATGCACATAGACATAGCCTAGTAATGTTGAAAAAGTATTTTCTAATAATACTTCAATGCCGAGGCACCTGGGTGGCTCAGTTGATTAAGCATCTGACTTTGGCTCAAGTCATTATCTCAGGGTCTTGGGATCGAGCCCCAAACCAGGCTTTGCACTCAGTGGGGAGTCTGCTTCTCCCTTGCTTTCTCTCTCTCTGCCCCTCCTCATGCTTTCTCTCTCTCATTCTCTCAAATAAATAAAATCTTAAAAATGATATTAATATTTCAATGCCTTTTACTCACTTGGTGCTTTACATTTCAATATGCTTTAGTAATAGTCATCCACTAAGACTCTGTCTCTGCAAGCATTAGTTCTCAAATCATTGTTCAAATAGAGCAGCATTAAAATCACTGGTGGTGTATTTTAAAACCAAGTTTATGAGAATGACCCTACAACTCCTCAAAGAGAAAGACAGAATTCTGCAAGATGATGCCCAGAGACAACTCAAGAAAGTTCAAGAATCACAGGGTTCTTAATAATTATGTCTGTTCTTTGGCATGAGACTCTTGACTGTGATTATCACCTGGGTTCCAGCTAGTTAAGACAATTATTCATAACAATACATGTAGGACTTTTGAACTTTTGAATTGAAAAAAGGGGGGAGGTAATTGAAAATACTTTAATGTCCATAATGGAATGGTTTTACTAGAGCATGTGTGTATGGAAAAAGAAAGGGACATAAGTACAGACTGTGGAAAAAATAGGCAATAATTAGAGTAATATTTAACATGGTTCTGGTTATAATGCCTAATCCCTTTTTTTTTGGTAGCAATCAGTGATAATATTAATCAAATGAATTTAAAAATAGATCTTTGTTTGGTCATAATCTTTCTTTTTTTTTCTTTGTCATCCTGGGTCACTCTTCTTTATATCTGATTTCCAATGGAATAGCAGCTTCATTATGGCAGCTAAGAAATTTCAGTATTGGGAGACAATTATCTATAGATCTCTTGTATTTCTCTACATATCTTATAAGTAGAAACCCTGACTATATGATTGTTCTGAGCTATATTTTCATGAATGTTTGCACAACAAGCAACCTTGAAGGATATAGTGTCTTCCTTGAGAGCAACAGGAAGGATTGCTTAGTGCCCAGTATAAAAGATACATGTTTCCTAAGTTCAAGGTTTCTTTCCTGTAATACAACCCATCACATGTACAAGTGTCACCGGGCCCTCTTCACATCACCTTGCGGGAACTGGGGCTTAGGGCATCAGTGCATAAAAAGACTGATTCTCTGGCTACTGTGTAATTAATTGTCTTTTCTCTCTAATCCAGAAGTTATTTGTTTTCTTTCATCATCTGTGGTAGGGTAATTTACTAGCTTAAAGGTAAGGTAAAAATCCCACGTGCTTCAGTTTTAACAGGGAACTGCATAACATTTTCCATTTCTCTCTTACTAAAAGTTCAGACTAAGCAGCAAGCCCTTGAAAACCCTATTTGTATAATTCTAGTTATCTCTATTGGTAACTTACAAAGTTGCAAGATTCTTTCACTGTGTAGAAAGTGTTGAAAACACTTCTACAAATGTGTGTCATCCCTGTTCTAACCACGTCTACACTGTCATATTTTGTGTCTCATGAGAATTCTGATTTGTGTTCTACTATAGAGATGGGCTGGCATTTTATATCACAATGGTCTCTATATATGGAGCAATTTTCAGATCAAATCTGAACTTAAACATATTCTCCCAGTGATTTTATGATTGATTTTTTCAGTGTATCAAATAAATCTGACCATAGTTACCTGTGCGAGTGGAAAGGAAGGGAGATTGTAGTGTTTCCTTACCAATTTTATCTCTGTAGTCATACAGACTTCAAAACATTTTTATTTTGTTCTCTGTTTTATGTAAGCATAGTATCATAGACTTAATTTTTTAAGCTTTTATTTATTCATGAGAGACACAGAGAGATAGAGAGGCAGAGACACAGGCAGAGTGAGAAGCAGGCTCCAATGCAGGGAGCCTGACACGGGACTCAATCCCGGGTCTCCAGGATCAGGTCCTGGGCTGAAGGCAGCGCTAAACCACTGAGCCACCTGGGCTGCCCCATTGACTGAAATTTTAAAGTTGAAAAAGATTTAAAAGTCATCTCTGTGCTACATTCTACACAAAGCAGATACACAAAATATAAGTAGACTTTGCTTAATAATTTACAGTGATGGGAGCTTATGGAATTCACAGGAAAGGGCCTATCATGATTGGGTTGAATATTTAGAAATGTCTTCTTATACTAAGTATCTATCACTTATCCTAATCACCTACACCCATATTTCTATGACCATCCTCTGGAGCCTCCACTGAATTTATCTATCCACTCTCAGATATCACAAGCAATTTCCTCCCCAAACTAAACTTAGCCTATTATTTTTCAAATGGTCTGACTTCAGAAATCTTTGCGTTTTCTGGCAAAACCTGTACTAAAATGTACTTTATATGCACTCATCCTACAATAGCCTAATAGCAACACTTAACACTGTGCTCATCTTTTTTTCTTTTTCTTTTTCTTTTTTTTTTTTTTTTTTTTTGTGCAGTGTATCATATTGTTGATTTATATTATGGTCACAGTTAACTAGAAATGTCAGGTCTTTTCGTATGAATTCCTGACAAACCAATTTTATCACATGTTAAATTCACACTATTGATTTTTTTCTTTTATCTAAAGTAATCAAAAAGCACTGTGCTAAATTACTTTTGTGGGTTTTAATCCATTTTCTATCCTCTTAGGATTCTTTTTGAATGTTTTTTCTGTAATCTAAACTATTGGTAGCTTTTTCAAAATTTGTCACTAAAAAATCTGAAACAAATGCCTTTAAACCTTTATCTAAGTTATTGATTAAAACATCAGATAGTACAGGACCAGTAACAGAACCCTTTGATCTTTAGCTTTCCCTCATAATTGACATGATTCTTAAGATCCTGGGGTTTTTTGTATGTGGTTACTTAAAAGGTTTTAAATTTACCTTTCTATATTGTCAGCTAGGATTTATTTAGTTATCTCATCCCCAAAGTTAGAATGACTTTAGAAAATTTAATGTACCTTGCTAAAATTTGGGGAAAATATTTTATTAATGTTTATTATAAAATGTATAAATATTTATTGTAGAAAATTTCAAAATCACATGGAAATATAGAGTGCAATTGGCCCTGGTATAATGGTGGCTATCAAAATCAGATAAAAAAAAATCAGAATAGACCCACATAGTCTGCAAAATAACAAATAGATAAATGAAGAAGTACAGATAAAACCATACAAAACACACAGCTTTCAGTATTATTAGAAAACAGAGACTACTACAAGTTTTCATTACCTATATGTAGAGAAATCAAGATTAAATGCCAAAATAGCTACTATTAGACTTCCGACTATCACCTGAAGAACAAGTGTATGGAGAACAAGGCTAAGACTGAGGCAACTGCATAGAAAACAGGAAAAGAGAAAAGGGGGCATGGACGAAGCAAACATAAAATTACCACAGAAAAATCCAACAATGAACACAGGTCTAAAACCTGATAGGTGAAAGTACTAGATGTGGCAAAAGATTTGAAAATACATAGGTCCTGAGATGGTAGTCTTGGACAGACCTCCAGAGAACATTTCTGGAGGAGAAGCAGATAAGTAGAAAGGAGAAGATATCCTTTTAAACTAATAGCGAAGGCAAAAGAAAGAGTAAAGAGAAAAAATAGATCTCTTGAAATTAAAACAAAAAAGACATATGAATTCTTTCCTTGCACCACCCCAGCCATATAAAAGATATCTATTTAACACAAGTAACTTCATCCTAGCTGCACATCAGACAAGAAAAAGAAATGAGGCATTCATATTAGTAAGAAACAAGTTAAACTGTCACTTTGTGCAGATAACAAAATACTACATCTAGAATACCCTAAAGACTCACCAAAAAACTAGTACAAGTAACAAATGAATTCAGTAAAGTTGGAGGATACAAAATTAATACCCAGAAATTAATAGCACTTCTACATACTAATGATGAAGTAGCAGAAAGAGAAATTAAGAAAAACTGCATTTATAATTACACCAAAAAAGAATAAAATACCTAGGCAACTTAACTAAGGAGGTAAAAGACCTATACTCTTAAAACTATAAAACATCGATGAAAGAAATTAAAGATGACACAAATAAATTTAAAGATATTCTATGCTAATGGATTGGAAGAATTAATATTGTTAAAATGTCTATACTACCCAAAGCAATCTACACATTCAATGCAATCCTAATCAAAATACGAACAGAATTTTTCACAGAACTGAAACAAATAATTCTAGGATTTGTATAGGTTTCTAGCCAAAGCAATTTTGAGAAAGAACAACAAAGCTGGAGGTATCACAATTGCAGATTTCAAGATACACTACTAAGCTGCAGTAATCAAAACAGTATAGCACTGGCACAAAAATGGATATATTTATCAGTGGAATAGAATAGAGAGCCTAGAAATAAACCCACACTTACACAGTCAATTAATCTATGATAAAGGGGAAAAATGGGAAAAAGACAATTTCTATAATAAATGATGCTGGGAAAACTGAACAGCTACATACAAAAGAATGAAACTGGACCGCTTTCTAACACTATACAAAAGGTAAACTAAAAATGGATTAAAGACCTAAATGGGAGACCCAAAATTATAAAAATTTAGAAGAAAACACAGGCAGTAATTTCTTTGACATCAGCCATAGAAACATGTTTTTAGATATATCTCCTCAGGCAAGGGAACCAAAAGCAAAAATAAATTATTGGAACTACATCAAATTAAAAACCATCAACAAAACAAAAAGGCAACCTAATGGGTGGGAGAAAATATTTGCAAATAATATAACCAATAAGGGGTTAATATCCAAAATATAAGGAACTTATTCAACTACACACACACACACACACACGCACACACACAAAATCAAATTTAAAAATGGGCAAAGGAGCTGAATAGACATTTTTTCAAAGAAGACAAACAGAAGCCAACAGCACATGAAAAGACGCTCAACATCACTAATCATTAGGGAAATACAAACTCATCACACCAGCCAGAAGGGCTAGCATCAAAAAGACAAGAAGTAACAAATGTTGGAGAGGATATGAGGAAAATGGAATCCTCATGCACTACTGATCAGAATGTAAGTTGGTGCAACTACTGTGGAAAACGGTATAGAACTTCATCAAAAAGTTAAAAATTTGGAATGGAATATCACATGATGCAGTAATTCCACTACTGGGTATTTATCCAAAGAAAATGGAAACACTAATTCCAAAAGATATAAGTATTACTGTGTTTATTCCAGCATTATTTACAGTAGCTAAGATATGTAAGTAACTTAAGTGTTCATTGATAGATGAATGGATAAGAATGATCTTGTGATATATATATACACAATGGAATATTATACCACCATATGGAACAAGAGATTTGCCATTTGTGGTAACATGGGTGGATCTCAAGTGGAATAAACCAGACTGACAAATATAAATGGCATATGATCTCACTCAAAGTGGAATTTTAAAAAATTAATGAATAAATAAACATACTCAGAAAAAAGGGCAATTAAAACATAATCTGGGCAGGAGCAGTTCTTCCACAGAGCAGACAGACTTCAAAGCATCAATTAAAAAGAAAAATGTTCAATTAATTTGGGGGAAAATGATAAAACTGAATGAACAGATAAAGGATAGCAATACAGAAATTAAAATTTTTATCAAAATGCATAGTATATAACTGAAAAATACAGTTAACAGAAAGTTAAAACTCACTAGATGGGAAGTAAAAGCTGATTGGTGGATTTCACTTGACTTTGAGACTTACACTACAGCAAAGTAAAAAAGAGGTTTTAGCCTTTAAAAAGGATATTTACCTGAATGGAACAGAAAAGAAGATTCAGAAGCAGACCTAGATATTTATGAGTAATTGGGTTTTGACAAAGGCACAGAGGTAATTCCATGAGGGAAAGGATTAATTTTTCAGCCAATGGTGATTACATGACTGGATATCCATCCACTAAAAAAGTAGACCTCAAGTTTTACCTCACATCATACACAAAATTAATTCAAAATAACATATAAATAATTCATGGCCTTATTGTAAAAATTAAAACTGTAAAAATTCTAGGAGAAAGAATAGAAGGCAACTTATGATCTTTGATGAAGCAGGACTCAGATTCCCTGGACAAGAACTAGGAAAAAGGAAGCATAAAATTAAAAATGGATAAAGTGGATTTCATCAAATTTTTAAATACCCAGTTTTCAAAAGATACTCCTAAGGAAATTAATAGGCTGCACAGACTGGGAGAAAAATATTCACAATACATATATATAATAAAGGAGTTGTATGCAAAAAATAGAAAAAACTTTACAATTCAATAACATGAACACAAAAAACTCCCCCAAACTGGGAAAAGATCTGATCAGAAACCTCACAAAACAAACCATAAGAGTAGCAAATAATTACATGAAAAGGTGTTCAACAGGATTAGACATCAGGGAAATGCTAATTAAAACAATTAGACACCCCTACAGACCTACTAGAATGACTACAGCAAAAAGCAAATGAACAACAAAAAACTGAAAAGACAAAGTATTGACAAGGAAAAGGAGCACCCAGAATACTTATACACTGTTGGTAGTAATGTAGAGTGGTTCAAGAACTTTGCAAAATAGTTTGACAGTTTTTTATAAAATTAAATGTGCACTTACACTTACTAGATCCAACAATTCTACTCCGATTTACACAAAGAGAAAGAAAAGCATATGTGCACACAACATTTTTACACAAATGTTCATAGAGGGCTTAGTCTTAATAGCTAAAAAGTGAAACAGCACATTGTGAAACTCATAACAAATTGTGATATATCCATAAAATTGAATACTACTGATCAATAAACAGAAAGAAACTACTAACACATGATATGGATAAATTCTAAAGCCATACTGAGAAAGAGAAACAAGATAGAACAGAAGCCAGACACAAGAGTTCATACTGCATGATTCCATTTATATGAAACTATAGAGAAGTCAAATTTAATCTATAGTGATGAAATCAAATCAGTACTTTCTTACAGCCAGAATAGAGTTTTGGCATGTTACAAATGTGTTGGTGGAAGGTATTGACCAAAGTGGGGCACGAAGAAACCTCTTTCAGTTATGAGAAAGTCTTATATCTTGATTGTGACATTTGTTACATGGTTTATACAAGTGCATATGTTGTCAAAAATCATCATATTCTACATTTAAAATGGTTAATTGGATTATTCATTTTGGGGATGCTGAGTTATATAAATTCTTTATATATTTTGGATACTAACCTGTTATCATATAAGTCATTTGCAATCATCCTCTCCCAACATGCAAAAAAATATTACAAAAATGGGCAGAAAACATGAATATAGTTTTCCAAAGAAGGCATCCAGATGGCCAACAGACATATGAAAAGATTCTCAATATCACTCATTATCAGGAAAATACATATCAAAACTGCAATGAGACATCACTCCACACCTGTCAGAATGATAAAAATCAACAAAACAAGAAACAAGTGTTCATGAGGATGTGGAAAACGGGAACCCTCTTGCACTGTTGGTTGGAATGCACACTGATGCAGCCATTCTGGTAAACAGTATTGAGATTCATTAAAGGTTAAAAACAGAGATGCCTGGGTAGCTTAGTCGGTTAAGCGTCTGCCTTCTGCTCAGGTCATGATCCTAGGGTCCTGGAATCAAGCCCCTCATTGAGCTCCCTTCTCCCCCTGCTTGTGCTCTGTCAAATAAATAAAATCTTTTTTAAAAAAAAAGGGTTAAAAACAGAACCACCTTACAATCCAGCAATCACACTACTAGGTATTTACCCAGGGAATACAAAAACAGTAATTCAAAGGGATACATGCATCTTGATGTTGTATTATTTACAGCATTATTTACAATAGCCAAATTATGGAAATGGCCTGGATCCATTGATTGATGAATAGACAAAGAAGAGGTGTGGTATATATATATATATACATATACATATATATATATATATATAAGAATATTACTCAGCCATCAAAAATAATGAAATCTTGCAATGATGTGGATGGAGCTGGAGAGTGTTATGCTAAGCAAAATAAGTTAGAGAAAGACAATTCCATATGGTTCACTCATATGTGGATTTAAGAAATAAAATTTAATAAGCAAAACAAATGAGCAAAGGATAAAAAAAAAAAAGAGGTAAACTGAGAAACAGACTCTTAACTATAGAGAATAAACTAATGGTTACCAGAAAGGAAATAGGTGGGGGGATAGGTTAAATAGGTGATAGGAAATAAGGAGTGTTTTTAGCATGATGAGCAATGGATGATGTATGGAATTGTTGAATCATGAAATTGTACACCTGAAACTAATATATGTTACCTAACTGGAACTCAAATAAAATTTTTTAAAATGGTTGAATCTTACATAGGTACGTACATGTAATTATACATAAGAATCAGGACAAAAAAAAAACTATAGTCAAAGAAAATTATCTTAGAATTAAAAAAAAAAAAAAACTCTGCTTCTACATATTAGAAAGGTCCACTGAGTTTCTGGAATAGTTGATTTGAAATTCTGAACTTCATGACATACGCTAGTAAAACTATTACAATTTACTTTTTTAAAGATTTTATTAGAGACACACAGAGAGACAGAGACATAGGAAGAGGGAAAGCAAACTCCCTGAGGGGAGTCTGATGTGGGACTTGATCCCAGGACCCCAGGATCATGACCCAAGCCAAAAGCAGATGCTCAACCCCTGACAAACCCAGGTGCCCCAAACTATTACAATTTAAAATTAAAAACAAGAAGTCTTAGGATTTATATACCCTAAGACCAAAGTAAGAAAATGATATTGGGATCAGACCTTTCAAACTCAACCTACAAAGCAAGGCTGTAGTGGAACAATATTTTTAAGAAACTTGGGGATCCCTGGATGGCTCAGCGGTTTAGGACCTGCCTTTGGTCCAGGGTGTGATCTTGGGGTCCTGGGATTGAGTCTCACATCAGGCTCCCTGCATGGAGCCTGCTTCTCCCTCTGCCTGTCTCTCTCTCTCTCTCTCTCTCTCTCTCTCTCTCTGTGTGTCTCTCATGAATAAATAAACAAAATCTTAAGGAAAAAAAAAAGAAGAAGCTCATGGAAAAGGAACTGCGATCCAAGGGTTTTCTATCCAAGTAAGCTACTGTCCAACTGTCAAGGCCACAGACAATGATATATGCCTGAAATAGACACTTGTCAAGAGTCTTTCTGGATGATCTTCATCCAACCAAAAGATAATGTAAATTTTTTTGGCAAAAGGTTGGACAGTGAGCAATCAGTATATTTAACTTTGGTGTAAGACCAAAGTCAAGATAGGGAAAAGGTGAAAGAAAAGCATGTAAACATGATCTCACAAAGTGCAAAGAATTCCACTTTAAAATGAATTTTTTAAATGGAGTAAAAATGGGAAAAATAAAATAAGTTGACTGGAGTAAAAAAAATTCTAAACTGACAAACTGAATTTAAAAAGATAGGTAAGAACAAAAGGATTAAAGGTGCTAGGAAAGATAAAAAATAAAAAGATGATTTTTATAACGAATAAAACAAAATGAGTCCTTCCCATATACTAAAAGAATTTTTTAAGAAAAGATAATTTTGTGAGAAAAAAAAGTCATACAAGGCTTTCCAGAAATATTCAATGTTAACAAAAATTCCTTCCAAACTCTCCTCCCCCACGCCCTCTCTCTTTTTTCTCACTTGCTCTTGGCTCTCTTTTTTGTGTATTTTCAGTACAAACTTTGACTGTTGGATTGTATTTTCATTTAATATTTCATCATGAGCATTGTCCATGCCAACAAATGTTCATGGAAAAAAAACATGATTTTTAATAGATTCTTATATATTCCATATAATGGATAAATCGGTATATTTGTTCTGAAATCGTACTGGCACATTCTGTATTTGTGATCAAGCATGCATCCATTATTTGATCATTTAACATGCATTTATAAGATGTCTGTTGTATACAATACATCTATGAGCAGGATAGATGTATTCTCTGCATTCCTTGGAAGGCCCATTAGTTATATATTAATATGTGGAATTAATGCTAATAATCGGGAAACTGAGAGAGCTGTGGGAGCATGATTTAAGGGGATTTTTCTCAATCTGGGTATAAAGTCTAGGCCTACTTTAGGCACCCCCGTGGAAGGATGTGAAGCTTTAGATGAACTGTGAATAATGTGAAGTGGACCGGGAACAGGAGATGGGGGTACCATTTGGTTAAACTTCTTTGTCTCCATTTTTCTATCACTTTTAAAGGTTGCTTTTTTCTTTGACTTTTTTCCTCTCTCTAAACTAGACTATATTTACTTTTTATTTTTAGAAGCCTTGAAACTGCTTTAATTCCAGTATAATTAACATAACAGCGTTATATTAATTTCCAGTGTACAATAGAGTGATTCAACAATTGTATACATCGTTCAGTGCTCATCATAAGTGCACTCTTAATCTCCTTTATCTATCTCACCCACAGAAGCCTTTATATAGTTTTTATAAAACATGTTGAACCTCTTCTTTTCTCTAATCATAGTGTCTTCATTCTTCCTCCTACAGAGGTGAGAAAGTACCTAACTTTGTTTCCTTCTCCTCCTTTATCAGTTTTGTTGTTATGAGCTAGAACTTTAGATTCAAATTTTATGAATAATAATATCTTTCATTGTATATCTTCTTCAAAGAATCTAGATGCTTGCTCTATTTTATAAACATTTTAATGTCTCTTAACTTTGTGTGTAATTGGTTATTTCTTTCTGGGATAATGAAACATTATAAAACTAGTGGTGATGGATGCACAATTTATAAATATATAAAAAGTCCTTGAATTGCATACTTCGGGTGGATTATGTGGTTGCAAATTATATCTCAATAAAACTGCACAAAATGAATCAGCTTGTTATTTTCATTGTTCAGTAGCCTATTATTTGCTGAAATTTATCTTCTTTTTTGAAACCAGAAGCATTATTTGCTAATCTCCAGGCTTTGGGCATCTCTCCTCTTCGTTGTGGTTTCAAATTCAAAGTATGAACTAGATGAAAATCATAGCATCCATAAGAATTTCACTCTGTCCTGGGTGGATATAATAATATGGATTTAAAAATCACTTCCAATATTTACATTTTATTCTACTTTGCTTTTATCTGTGTCTCTGATGTCTCATGTTCTGCCCTCCTCACACCTTCAGCCCTCAGCCAAATAAACTATTATGAATGCATCTGATCAATTGTTTTGCATTGCATAAAGGCTTACACTGTGACCCCAGGAAACATCACAATGACAAAAACCCTTAAGTCGAAGATCAGAAGTTCTAATGATGAAATTTAAGGCAACAGAAGAGATAAGAGAGCACTCAGAATACAGAGATTCTCAAGTACTGTAAAACCAGGACATGTGTGGGTTTATGGCCATGCATCCTGCTAAGGCTGGCTTTTGAGAGCCCCTGGTTTACAATTCTACCCTTTGCACTATAATTCTGAAGGTCATTAAGGCTGGTTTTTCACCAAGGACTTCCTCTTGCCTAATCTGGGTATGTTTAAGATTTATTTATTTTAGAGACGTGGGAGGAGGGACAGAGAATCCTCAAGCAGACTCCCCACTGAGCCCTGAACCTGGAGCCTGGAGCCTAATACAGGGCTTGATCCCAGGACCCTGATCATGATCTGAGCCAAAATCAAGAGTCAGTCATTTAACTGAGGGGCCCTGCCTGGGATAGGTCTAATGACACCTTTATCCTCAGCTTGGTTTTTCCCTCTCCCTCATGGGCTTCCCCCTGCAAACTGTAGATGGAAGATGTTTAAGGCCAATGCCACGAGGAGAGTAGTTAAGTTCAAAGCATTCTTTTTCATTCATATTGTTTTATTGAAACCTTTTATGAACCCTGTCATTTTCTTCTCTTTATCTAAACTAATGTTTCAAATACTTAAAATTTCAGATGAGACGTTTATGAAGCCTTAGAAAGAAAATATAAGAAAAATACAACTGGAGAAAACATGCTTTTTAAAGATTACCTGTGTTCTTCTGGGAATTCTTCTCAGTAACTAGAGGAGGAGGACAACAAAAAGCCATATAAAGATGTTTTTAAATTAACTCAGCACTACTCACTGGCATCTGTGGAAATGAAGTCAACAGGCCTGACACTTCCCAGTGAGCACCAGCCTCCTTAGAGACTAAAAGAATGAAAATAGAATCTAGGACTTTGGAGGGGCCTTCTAAGGTCCCACCATCCACTGCCCTCCAGTTCTATCCAGTAATAAGGGCTATATAAACACAGTCCTCAAATCATTTTTTGGAGGAAAACAAATGGAACTTTTTTTTTCTTCCAGGTAGTCTGTTGCTATTTAACAACACTAACAATGAAATGTTTAGCTATTTTTGGACTATTTTAACACTCCTTGGCTTCAACATAGCCTTCATTCTTGCTCCTCTTGTGTCCAGTGGAAATGAAAGTTTATCATCTTTTCAATGTGCTTTATTGAGGATTTTCAAGCAAAGTCATCTATCTTTCTGTTCCCTTCTGCTGCTGCTGCTGCTGCTGCTGCTTCTTCTTCTTCTTCTTCTTCTTCTTCTTCTTCTTCTTCTTCTTCTTTTCTTCTTCTTCTTTTTCTTCTTCAGTGGGTCATCAGAAACTTCTCTTACAGTTTTATTTCGAACTCACGTTGTGGAGCTAAACTTTGCATCCTCTTCCAGGATCAAATGTCCCCCTAGCATCATATGCCAGCACTTTTGAGGTTACAGATCCTTGCTGGCATCACACTTGCTGTCGGAGGGAATCTCTGCGTGGCTGACTCCCAGGAGGCTAATGGTCCACCAGGGCCCCTCAATCTTTTTCCCTCCCCTTTGCCCACAACTCCTCCTGCACTGACGAAGTTTGCTTTGACTTCCTAAGAAGAACTTTTTGTTTCCCCTGCCCTTTTGCAGCTTTTCAGGGAGTGTCAGCTGTTGAGGCTCTTTTTAATTACTGACTCATCAGCCTTGGCCTTCCCCGGGGGAAGGGAAACTGCTTTTTTCACATTTGTGCTATTGAGGGCCATGTCTAAGATACAATAAATAAATAACAGCACATGATGAATGCCTGATCCTCCGCAGGCCACAAGAGAAAATTTGTGTCAAAGCAACCATGCTTCTTCCTCCTGGTAACAAAGCATCACCGCTGTAGCAGCCCCAGCTGATGCTGTGAAACAATAAGCAAGTCCTTAATGCTTCCAGCTTTCCTTGCTTGGACAACGAGGACCGCAGGCTTCATAAATCCTAAATTGTGGGGCTCATCTATTTTCATCCTTTTTCTGGACCACTTTAAAGGAAAAAGAACGGAAGTGAGAGTTCCCCTCTGGAGACCTGCATGCATGTCCTTGCTTCATCATTGTGGGACACAGCCGCTCACCGTCTCTCTGGTCTTTAGGTTCCTTATCTACAAAAGTGAAACACTACTGCACTCTGCCTTCTCCGCATCATTGTTAGGAAACCCCGGTGAGGGATCCCTGGGTGGCGCAGCGGTTTGGCGCCTGCCTTTGGCCCAGGGCGCGGTCCTGGAGACACGGGATCGAATCCCACGTCGGGCTCCCGGTGCATGGAGCCTGCTTCTCCCTCTGCCTATGTCTCTGCCTCTCTCTCTGTGATTATCATAAATAAATAAAAATTATTAAAAAAAAAAAAAGTTAAAAAGGAAACCCCGGTGAAACGATATGCTTGGAAACTATAAAAATATAAATGTTTATTAGAAGATGGTATTTTTCTCTTTCACTCATTCTTTTCATTTGACAAAAATTTATTTTAAGATCTAGGAAAGCTGAGCTTTATTTTGTTCACTGCCATTGCTCTGGTACCTAAAATGGTGCCTAATGCATGGTGAGCACTTATTAAATATTCCAGGAATAAAGGGATGAAGGAATGAAGAAACGAGTTAAGCATCTACTCTATACTTGCTGTGCCTTATACTGGCTAATATAAAGGTGACGAAGATGGGCATAAATTCTGCCCTGGTGAGATTTATAGATCATATATATATAGCTTACACCATAGAAAGTAGAGTGCTTAAAGCAAAGATACGGAGTTTCCCCCAAGTTAGAAAGACTTGGAAAAAAACAAAACAACAAAAAAAGGAAAAAACTGCAATTAAGTCTAGAATTAGGTGAACTTTGAAAGCTTGCAAAGTCATCTTGAAGAGCCAGCAAAATATCTTCTGTTCTTCAGGCTTCTCTGTTGTGACTTTCTACCCCTCTGTCCTCTGTCATTACCTCCTTGTGTCAAATTCTGTTTTCCTTCGTACAGAAATATATCCACGATTTTCATAACATTAATGAATTTCTCAAACTAGTATACTGGGAGATGTCAATATTTGCTACAACAAAAGTGGACTTTGGTGTTGATAGCTCTGGAAAATGGTTGGTTAGTTAAATGATGTTAAATAGGATGTCATTTAATCTATAGATGAATTTGGTAGGAAGTGACATCTTTGAATTATTGTCTTCCAATCCATAATTATGTATATTTCTCCATAAGTTTATTATTTTATTTTTTTCATGATGATAAGTGTCTATTTAATCCCCATCCCCTATTTTACCCATACCCCAGCTTACTCATCTGGTATCCATCAGTTTGTTCTCAGAGTATACTATAAGAGTCTGTTTCTTGGTTTGCCTCTCTTTTTCTCCCCCATCTCATTTTTTTTGTTTGTTTCTTAAATTTTGCATTTAAGTGAAATGATATATTTGTCTTTCTCTATTTCACTTAACATTATACTCTCTAGCTTCATACATGTTGTTGCAAATGGCAAGATTTCATTATTTTCTATAGCTGAGTAATATTCCTTTGGAGATATATATATATATATATATATATATATATATATATCCATAATTTGGCTATTGTAGATAATGCTGCTATAAATATCAGGGTGCATGTATCCCTTTGGATTAGTATTTTTGTATTCTTTGGGTAAATACTCAGTAATGCTGGCTCATAGGGTAGTTCTGTTTTTAACTTTTTGAGGAACCTCTATACTGTTTTCCACACTGGCTGTACCAGTTTGCAGTCCCACAAACAGTGCACAAGTGTTTCTTTTTCTGCACATCCTTCTTAACACCTGTTGTTTCTTGTGTTGTTGAGCTTCACCATTCTGAAGGTGTGTGGTGATAGCTCATTGTAGTTTTGATTTGCATTACCCTGATGAAGAGTATATTTTCATGTGTCTGTTGGCCATCTGGATGTCTTATTTGGAGAAATATCTATTAGTATCTTCTGCCCATTTTTAATTGAATATTTGTTTTTTGGGTGTTGAGTTTTATAGGTTCCTAATATATTTTTGACACTAAATCAGATATGTCTTTTGCAAATAGCTTCTCCCATTCTGTAGGAATTGGTCTATTAGAGGTCTTTTGCAGTCCAATACAAATTTTAGGATTGTTTGCTCTAGTTCTGTAAAAAAAATGCTGTCAGTGTATGTCTGTTTAATTCCATTCAGTAATATTTTGTATCTTTTAGTGTAGGAGTCTTACACCATACTTCTTAAATGTATTCTTAAGTATGTTGGGTTTTTATATTACTTTAAATATTATTTTTTCAATTAAATATCAAAGTTTGTTACAAGCATATAGAAATACAATTGACTTTTGTATATTGATATTTTAGCTTCTAACTTTAACAAATTTACCTATTTCTAGTGATTTTTGTAGATTCTTTGGGATTTTTTTTTTTTTTGTAGATAATCAAGTCATCTGAGAAGAAAGCCAAATTTTTTCTTTCCAATAAATGTCTTTTAATTTCCTAGCTTACCCTATTTCGTTGACTCAGACAGCCAATTCAAAGCAAAATAAAATTAGTGGGAGTGGACATCATGGAGATAATGGACTCCATGCTTTATCCTTATCCTGATGTTGTGGGGTTTTCTTGTATATGCCCTGTGTCAGAACGAGGAAGCTTTCTTCTATTCCCAGTTTGCTGAAAATTTTTACTCTTGGCAGGCGAGAATTCTACCACTGAACCACCCATGCACCAAATTTTTACTCTTGGAATAAGTTTTGGATTGTGCCAAATACCATTCTGCATCTAATGAGATGATAGCATGATTTTTCTTATCCTATTTATATGTCAAATTACATATTGATTGTTTTCCAAATGTTAAACCAATTTTGCTTTTCTGAAAATAAGCCCTGCTTGCCCATAATATATTGTCATTTTATGTATTGTTGGATTTTACTTGCAAATATATCTTTTAAAGTTTTAGAGTCTGTGTTCATGAGGAATATTTGCATGTAACATGTTTGTTTTTGGAATATCTTTGGCAGGTTTTGATGTCAGTATTTGGCTGGCCTAATAAAAGAACTTGGTGTTTCCTTATATACTTTCTCAAAATATGTGTGTAAGATTGATAAAATTACATTCTTAAATGTTTGGTAAAATTCATCACTGAAACAATCAGGACCTGAAATTTTCTTTGTGAAACAATTTTTGATAAATATATGAATTACTTTAGGGAGTATATGAGTCTTCAGATTCTGTTTTATCTTGTACCATTTTTCGGTAGGTTTTACATTTTAAGAAATTTACTCATTTTGTCTAAGTTGTCTGATTTAGTGGCATAAAATTGTTCATAACATTCCATTAGTATCATTTAATATCTGTATATCTATTCTGATATACTATATTTCACTGGTGTTTTATATTTCTCTCTCTCTATGTCTCTCTCTGTCACTCTCTCACAGACACACACACAGTCTACATAGGAATATATCAATTCCATTAATACTTTCAAAAAATAATGTTTTAGCTTTATATTGTTTCTATTATACTTTTGGTTTTTATTTCATGCATACCTGCTCTAATCTTTATTACTTCCTTGTTTCTAATTACATTATAATTACCTTGCTATTCTAGCTTCTTAAGGTATACCTATGGATCATTGATATTAGGCCTTTTTTGTGTTCAGATATAAGCATTTAATGCGATCAAGTTTACACCTAATTCCACTCATTTTGATCTTTTATCTTTTCATTATCATTAGGTAAAAACTAATTTCTAATATCTCTGTGATTTATTTATTCTTAAAGCCCATTGAGGTTATATAGAGATCTTATTATTACTAATTTATAATTTAATTTCATTATAATTTAATTTAATTATGAACAGAGGACATTGTCTATAAAATTTCAGTCTTTTAGCCATATTGAAACATTGAAAACTTTTGTCATATCAAAACTTGTTTTACAGCCCGGTATATGGTCTATTTTGGTAAATGTAAACAGTACACTTGAATAGAATATGTATTCAGGTATAGTGTTCTATAAATTATAATTAGTTCAAGGATGTGTTTAGTGTTGTTCAGAGCATTTATGGGCATACTAATTCTTTGTCTGGTTGTTCTATCAAGTACTTAGAGAGGGGTTTTAAAATTTCCAAAAAAATGTGTAGATTTTAGTATTATTCCTTTCAGTTCAGTCATATTATGTACTTTAAAACTATTTTTGGCCATATACATACTTGTAAATAGTATGTCTTCCTGGAAAAAAATGACATATTCATAATTATGAAATTCCCTTCATCTATAATACTCTTTAACTTGACATCTGCCTTGTCTGATTTTTTTTTTTTTGCCTTGTCTGATATTGATATAGCCACTCCAGCTATCTTATGTTTATTGCTAGCATGTTTTTTTTTTCCCATTGTTTCTTTTTCACCTCTCCTTTTACTTTTTTAGTTAAAACTTTATTTTCTCAGAGCAGTATATGTTTCAACAAAAAATTCATTAGAAGGTAGAAATTTACTCCCTGCCCCAACAGACGCACAGCATCTCACATTATTGACATCACTCAGCCAATGAACCTACACTGACACATCATTGTCACCAAGAGTCCACAGTTTGCATTATAATTTACTCTTGGTGTCTGTAAATTCTATAGTTTTAACAAATGTATATATCAAGTAGCTACCATAATGATATCACACACAGTATTTTCACTGCTCTAGAAATACTCTGAAATCCTCCTCTTCATCCCTCCCACTCCCCAACCCCTGGCAACCACTGATCTATTTACCTATAATCTTTTGTTTCAGTTGTTTTGCCATTTACAGAATGTCCGATAGTTAGAATTATACACTATATAACCTTTTCAGATTGGTTCCTTTCACTTGTAATATGCATTTATGATTCCTCCCTGTTTTGTCATGGCTTGCTAACTCATTTCTTTTGGCACTGAATAATATTTCATTATCTAGATGTACCACAATATATTTATCCATTCACCTAATGAAGGACATCTTGGTTGCTTCCAAGTTTTGACAATTATGAATAAAACTGCTATAAACATCCACGTGCAGGTTTTTGTGTAGACCTGAGTTTCAGGTTTTATTTGGGTAAATACCAAGGAGTGTGATTACTGGGTCTAACAGTACGTGAATGTTTAGTTTTGTAAGAAAATGCCAAACTGCCTTCTAAAGTGGTTGTACCATTTTGCATCCCAGCAGAAATATATGGCAGTTCCTGTTGCTCCACATCTTCACCAACATTTGGTGTTTTCAATGTTCCAGATTTTGATATGTGATATCTTATCATTTTAATTTGCATTTCCTAATGGTATTGGATGTGGAGTACTGTTTATATGCTTATTTATCATCTGTATATATTCTCTGATGAGGTATCTGTTAAGACTTTGGTCCATATTTTAATAAAGAATTTAAGGATGGAGTTTTAAGAATTCTTCATATATTTTGTATAACAATTTTTTATCAGATGTGTGTTTTCCAAATATTTTTGTCCAATCTGTGGCTCATCTTCTCATTCTCTTGACACTTTCACAGGGCAGAAGTTCTTAATTTTAATGAAGTCCAGCTTATCATTTTATGGATTGTGCCTTTTGTGTTGCATCCAAAAAGCCCTTGCTATACCAAAGGCCATCTAGGTTTTCACCTGTTATCTTCCATGAGTTTATACTTTTGCATTTCACATATAGATCTATGATCCATTTTGAGTTAATTTTGCAAGAAATGTGAGGTCTGGGTGTAGTTTTGTTATTGTCTTGCATGTGGATGTTCAGTTGTTCCAGAACCATTTGTTTAAAATTCAATCTTTGCTCCATTGTATAGCCTTTGCTCCATTTTCAAAGATCTTCCAACTTTGTTATTCTCCTTCAATATTGTGTGGACTATACTGGGTCTTTTGCCACTCCATATAAACTTTAGAATTAGCTTGTCAATATACAGAAGTAGCTTAATGAGATTTTGATTAGGATTGTATTGAATCTATAGATTAACGGAGGAAGAAGAGACATCCTTACAATGAGGATATCCCCATTCATAAACATGGAACATCTCTCTACTTATTAAGCTATTCTCTGATTTCATTCATCATACTGTTGTAGTTCTCTTCATACAGACCTTATACATATTCTGTTAGATTTATAGATAAGAATTTAACTTTTGGATGCTAATATAAATGGTATCATGTTTTCTTTTTTTAAGATTTATTTATTTAAGAGACAGAGTGGGGGAAGGACAGAAGGAGAGAATTATTCAAGTAACTCCCCACTGAATGTGAAGCCAGACTCAGGGCTCAATCCACATCCCTGAGAGCATGACCTGAGCGGAAACCAAGAATTAATACTTAACCAACTGAGCCACAAAGATATGTTTCAATTTCAACACCTGCTTGTTAATTGGTGGTATATAGGAAAGCAATAAATTTCATATCTTAACTTTTTATTCTGTGACTTTGCCATATTAGTTCCAGAAGGTTTTTTTGTTTTTTGTTTGTCAATTCTTTCAGATTTTCTGTGTAAATGATTATACAGTTTGTAAACAAGGATGTTTTTACTTCTTCTCTTCAGATTTGTATCCTTTTTATTTTCCTTGTCTTATTACATTGGCAAGAATGTCTAGTAACATGTTGAAAAGGAGTGATGGAAGGGATATCCTTACTTTGTATCTGATGTTAGTGGAAAGCTTTGAGTTTCTCACCATTAACTATAATGTTTGCTGTACAGTCCTTGTAGATATTCTTTACCAAGTTAAGAAAGTTCCTTTCTATTCCTAGATTATAGAGAGGGATATATAGGGATATATATATATATATATATATATATATATATATATATATGAATTTTATTATGAATGGATGTTGAATTTTGTCAAATGCTTTTCTAAATCTATTGACATAATCATGTGAGTTTTTTCCTAAGGCCTGTTGGTGTGATAGATAACTTTGTTTTTTAAGGGTTGAACCAGCCTTGCATACTTGAGATAAAGCTAATCACGAGAAAAACTTGGTTATATTGTATAAATCCTTTTCCAAAGTGTTGGATTTAATATTTCAATAATATTTTGTTGAGGCTTTTTATATCTATATTCATGAAAGATATTTGTAGTGTTTTGGATTTTTTTTCCTGATTTGGGTAGTAAATAATGCTGGCCTCATAGAATGATTTACGAAGTCTTCCCTCTGTTTCTGTGCTCTAAAAGAGGTATTGTGGAATATTATAATTGTGTCCTTAAATATTTGGTAGAATTCCATAGTAAACCGATCTGTGCTTAGTGTTTTGCCTTTGGGAAGGTTATTAATTGTTGATTCGATTTCTTTAACAGATATGGACCAAATTAAATTGTCTAGTTTTTCTAGTGAGTTTTTGCAAATTGTGTCTTTCAAGAAATTGGTTCATTTAAATTATTAAATTATGGACATAAAGTTGTTCATAGTATTTCTTCATTATTCTCATAATTTCTATGGAATGTGTATTGATATTCCCTCTTTCATTTTTGATGTTTGTAGCTTGTGTCCTCTATTTTTCTTAGTCAGTCTGGCTAGACGTTTAGGAATTTTATTGATCTTTTCAAGGGCTAGCTTTTGGTTTCATTGATTTTTTGCTGTGATTTCCTATTTTAAATTTCATTGATTTCAGCATTAATTCTTATTATTTCTTTTCTGCTGCTTGCTCTGGATTTAATTTGATCCTCCTTTTTAGTTTCCTAATATGGAAGCTTAGATGATTGATTTTAGATCTTCTTTCTAATGTATGTACTTGATGCTATAAATAGCATTAAAGATTGTTAGAAAATTGAACTTGTTATATGACAGTCCCTGTACTTAGACCACTGATGTTCACAATGATTACTAATATTGTTGGATTAATATCTATTCTATTTGTTACTGTTTTCTCTTTGTTGTCCATTTTTTTTGTTTCTGTCTTTTACTCTTTTTCTGCCTTCCATGGTTTTAATTGAGCATTTTATGTGCTCCATTTTCTCTCCTTTCTAAGCATATCAGTTATGCTTCTCTTTTTTTAAAGACTTTTTTTTAGTAGTTGCCTTAGAGTTTATTTATTTATTTATTTTTTTGCCTTAGAGTTTACAATATGCATTCGAATCCAATTTCAAATAATACTATACCAGATTAATGGATAAAGAAGAGATAGTATATATAGATAATGGGATATTATTCAACCATAAAAAAGAATGAAATTTTGCCATTCACAACAACATGAATGGAGCTACAGAGTATACTTGTCTTAGTGAGCACTGGGTGATGTATGGAATTGTTGAATCACTATACTGTACACCTGAAACTAATATAACAGTATATATTATATGTTAACTATACCAGAATAAAAATAAAATACTATACTACTTCACAAGTAGTGTGAGTACTCTATAATACCAAAATAATCTTAATTCTTTTTTCCTACCCTTGTATCATTGCTGTCATTCGTTTCATTTATATATAAATACATATGTAAGTTACAGATATGATGCATACATGAGCACCCCTGGAGTATGTAGTTACTATTGTTGTTTTTAACAAAATTCTATCAATTAACAAGAAAAATAAAAATAAAAGTTTTTTTCTTTTACCCTTAAGACTTCTTTGATGCTTTTCCTTTCTTTGTGTTGATCCAAGTTTTGTTTATTTTTTATTATATATGTATTATATATATATATTTATTTTTTATTATATATGTATTATATATATATATATAATCTTTTAACATTTCGTGCAAGGCAAATCTACTGACAAAAAATTCCCTCTTTTTTTTTTTTGTCTGAGATAATCTTCTTTATTTTTTCACTTTTATTTTATTTTATTTTTTTTAAACTTTTTATTTATTTATTTATTTATGATAGGCACACAGTGAGAGAGAGAGAGAGAGGCAGAGACACAGGCAGAGGGAGAAGCAGGCTCCATGCTCCGGGAGCCCGACGTGGGATTCGATCCCAGATATCCAGGACCGCATCCTGGGCCAAAGACAGGCGCCAAACCGCTGCGCCCCCCAGGGATCCCTATTTTTTCACTTTTAAAGGATAATTATATATGGTACAGAATTCTAGGTTGGTACTTTTTTTTCTCTCAATACTTTTTAATATTTTACTCCACTCTTTTCTTGCTTGCATGGTTTCTGAGGAGAATTCAGATGTATTTATCTTTGTTCCTATATAAGTAAGGTGTTTTTTCTTTCCCTGGCTTCTTTCAAGACATTTTCTTTAGCTTTGGTTTTTTTGTAATTTGCAAATTATATACTTAGGCTTATGTAGAATTTTGGGAGTTTGTTTTAGTTGTTGTTGTTGTTATTCGTGGTAGCAGTAGTGTTTTGTTTTGGTTTTGGTTTGCTTTTTGCATTTAGCATTTATCCTACTTGGTGTTCTCTGAGCTTTCTGATCTCTGTTTTGGTGTCTGACAATAATTCGGGGTATTTCTCAGTCATTATTATTTCTAGGATTTCTTCTGTTCCTTTCTCTCTTCCTTCTCCTTCTAATGCTCCCATTGTGTATATGTTCCACCTTTTGTTGTTGTCCCACAGTCCTGGGATATTCTCTTCTGTTTTGTTTTGTTTTGTTTTGTTTTTCATCTTTGTTCTCTTTGCTTTTCAGTTTTTGAAGTTTCTATTGAGATATCTTCAGGCTCAGAGATTCTCTCCTTAGTTCTGCTTCTAAGTCTTTCAAAGACATTCTTTATTTCTGTTCTAGTAATTTTTTCATCTCTAGCATTTCTTTTTGGTTCTTTCTGAGAATTTCCATCTCTCTGCACTCATTGCCCATCTGTTCTTGCATGCTGTCTACTTTATCCATTCAAGCCCTTAGCATACTTGTTTCAAATTTCTCATCTAATAATTCCAATATCCCTGCCATATCTGGTTCGCAGGATTGCTCTCTCTTCAAATTGTGTTTTTCTTGCATTTAGGTATGTCTTATAATTTTTCTTTTTTTTCTTTTTTTTCTTTTTTTTCTTTTTTTTTTTGATAGTGAGACATGATGTACTGGGTAAAGAAACTGCTGTAAGTAGGCCGTTAGTACTATGATGGTGAAGTGTAAGGGGAGAGGAAGCTTTATATAGTTCTATGATAGGTGTCAGTCTTTTAGTGAGGCTGTGCCTCTGGACTGTGAAATTCACAAGTGTGTCTTGGTTTATTTTCTCTTCCCTCAGGTAGGAGAGGGTGGCTAGAGTGGGCTGAATTTAGGTATTTCCCTTCCCCCAGGTCAATTAGGCCCTGATAAAATGCCAGCAAGTTAGGTTCTGGTTAATTAGTTTCCCTTGAGGGCAGACCTTATTTGTTTGTTTTTTTAAAGATTTTTTAAAATGCATTTATTCATGAGAGATACAGGGAGAGTGAGGCAAAGACACAGGCAGAGGAAGAAGCAGGGTCCCTGCAGGGAGCTGGATATGGACTCAATCCTGGGACTCCAAGATCACGCCCTGAGCTGAAGGCGGAGGCTCAACCACTGAGCCACCCAGGCGTTTGAGGGCAGACCTTGTTAAGAAGGACAAAGTACTCTCTTATTTCAAAATGGTTCCTTTTCTCCTCTCCCTGACAGGTGTTTGAGGGGATGTTTCTTTATAATTTGCTGTGGGAATCTGATTTGATCTCCTGGAGGTAAATTTTACGGTATTTGAGGGGCCTCCCTATGACTAGTTTCCTGCTAGTTTTTAACTCTCAGAGTTGTCCATACTAAGCCTCTGGTAGTTCAACTATAGTTTGAGCTTTCTCTGTTCTGGCACTGGTTCCTGCAGCAGTTTTCACATGAGTCTTGCTCTAGTGAGTTGTTATTCTCTGTATTTTCCTGTCTTTCCAACATTGGTTGCGGTGGTTTATCCTGTGTCCTCCTCTTTTATGGGTGCTACAGGAGTTCTTGATTTTTCGGTCTGTTCAGACTTTTACTTGTTATCAGGATGGGGTGACAACTGCCAAGCCTCTTATCTGTGGAATGAGAAACCATAATTCATAATTTCCTGTTTTAATGCATCAGTCCCATTCCCAGTCACACATGCTTTCATTCTCTTAACATCTCTTTCAGCAATCATTTTTCTCTCCCCCTTTACAAGAAAACTTGTTTAAAGAGACATGCTTATTGCAGTCAATTAGGTTCCTCCCATTTCCCTTGGGTCCACACCAGTCAGGCTTTCACCAGTAATGCTTTACTGAAATTGCTGTTATCAAATTCACACAAGCCCTCCATGTTATATGTTAATTATACTGGAATAAAAATAAAATAAAATACTATACCACTTCACAAGTAGTATAGGCAGGTCTGATAAATAATTCTTAGTTATCTTTCTTGAGGTAACACTAATACTTTGCATAATCAATCACTCCTTCCTCTTGGAAACATTTCCTCTACTTGACTTGAAGGACATCATACTCTATTTTTTTCTTCTCTTTGCTGGGGGCAGCTTCTCAGTTTCTTCATCTGGTTTTCCCTTCTGTCCTGGCCTTCTAGGTAATATAGGACTTACTCTTTGGAGCTCCATCCTTTTGTACTTACTCTTCTCATTTTGTGGTCTTATCTAGTAGCCTCACTTTAAATAGCATCTGTAGGCTGATGTTTCCCAAATTTGTATGGCAGCCAGGTCTTCACTCTTCCAGACTTGTAATTCCAACTCCCAGCTGTTACACTCAGCACACCCACCATTAAAAAGACATTTCAAATTGAGCATATGACCTTCCTCTCTAAACATACTCCACCCACAGTCTCCATTTCAGTTAGTGCTGAATGTACATGTCACGTAGCTTAGGAAAATCTGTCAGGAATCGGTTAGGAAAACCTCCTGTCTCCACCACAGTAGATATCCAGAATCCTCCGATAATTATCACAATTCCTACTATAAGGCCTTTGCCAAAGCAGCATTTGCTCTTCTCTGTTATTGACATATTTTTATAACTTGTCTTCATTTTTTTTTCTCTTTGCCAAACCTCAGGATGCAACCAAGTAGGCTAGATCCTCTTACTTCTCTGCTCTAAACCCTCTAATGGCTTTCCACACAACCTAAAGTAAAGGTCAGGATTCTTTCAAAAGCCTAGAAGGTCCTACACAATCAGCCTCATCCATTACCTCTCAAATGTCATCTCTTCACATCTGTTTACTTAATCTGCTCTGGCCACATTGGCCCTCTTGCTGTGTGTGTGTGTATGTGTATGTTTCCCACATTTTATACACAATTAGAACTTGATACAATGTTCCTGTTTCCTCAGATACTTGTATGCCTTGTTTTTTTCCTCCTTCAGATTTTTACTTACACGTATTATTAGTGAGGTCTCCCATAATCATTTTATTTATAACTGGAAGCTTTCAACCTCTCAAACTCCTTTATTTTTGATTTTGGAACTTAAGCCCTCCCACTGTGCTGCATGTGTCTATTTATCCATTTATTTTTTTGTCTTCCCCTCACTCAGTTCCACTTGTGGATAGATGTTTGTTTATCTATTCACACATTTAAAATAAATATATATTTATGGCTAAGCACTAATTTTTCTAACCAATGGAAGATGGATCTGAAGTGTGAATAATGAGATAATTTCAAGTGTTGAATAATTAAAGTAGCTTTTATGTGCTGAAGATTTGTAATATGTCAGCCTCCAGATGAAGAGCTATTCACATAGTATCTCACTTAATCATCACAGCCATCCATTTAAGTACATTGTTTTTTCCTCAAATTTTCAGGCAAGGAAACTAAACAAGAGATAGTAATTACCAGTATGATGGTAAGGTTAGTATTGGAACCCAGGTGTTCTGATTTGAGAGCCCATATTCTCAGCCATTACAGGAACATCTGACATGTTCTACCAGGGATTCTTCCTGAGTTTTGCTTTTGACTTGCTTTTTATGGGATATTATAGATATTTGTGAACAAATACTGTTTATTTCTCCTATAGATTACACTCTGTCAGTGAGAGATCCTTTCTTAGTCAACTTTGTATATAATGTCCAAAGCAGGGTCTTTCACAAGGAAAGAGCTCATTAAGTGTTGGCTTAAGAAATGTAAACCAACATTTGATGACTGATTGAAATTAAAATAGTAACTTCGCATTATGGAGGTTTGATTCTAGAAACACAGGGAAGCTGTCCAATTTCTATCCTTTTTCTTTCAATTAATCCTTTTGATCTATTGCATGCTAAGAGATAGAAGGAATACTTTCTCTGGATATTGCCAAGTTTATCTTAAATGTTGAATAGCATACAGTTTTCTGCATCATTCATAAAATTGAAGGGATTGATGTCCATAAAACTTCAATTATGCAGGTTAAAGACTTCATAGTTAATTCATGGCAAAGCACTCTCCTAGCTTTGTGATATATAAAAAGATGATATAAGTAAATTTGTCTTTCAATTAACTTGAAAAAAATCTAATTGCCATTAAGATACTTCTCTCACCCCAAACATAAACTTTCTTTAAATATTATTCATCAGGAAAATAAAAGCTTCTAAAGTGTTTTTGAATTAAAATTATAGAACCATCACACTTTGGTAGGCTCCCCATCATGAGTTATGTAATTGTTATAGTTACATTTTTTCTGTCATGGGCAGCTTTGAATTTACAGCTCTTAAAAACTCCTAAAAGGACACAAATAAAATTTTAATGGGCATTTCAGCGAAGTCTTTCTGAATTTTGTATTAGATTTCCCTTTAGCCTTGGGTAAAGCCATAAAAAAAATTGCCTGCTTAAAAATGTAATCATCACACAGGAACCTTCCTAAAGTCAGCATCAAATAGAATAAAATATATTTTATTAATGATACAATTCACAAAATTACCAGCCCTGCCACTCTCTGCCCTCCAGGGACACCTCCTCCTCCTCTTACATGTACACCAGTCACTGGTGTTTGTTCGGTGTAATTTAACCTTCTGATTGCCTTGAATGTTTAATGAGCCAGATTAAGTGAAATGCTGATGAGGAGTGTTGACTCCTGTTGGTAAAGTGGACTAGTGAAATCCCTTTCTTGAGGCACAGCCCAAGCAAGGCCCAGTCCTAAATAAAGAACTAGAATCAGGAAAGGACAGGCAAGCTTTGTTTGTTTTCACTTCTAAAGACAAGTTTTAATAAATAAATGGAGCCCATTTTCAAAAAGATCCAGTCAGACCTGGAAATCTGAGCCCTTTTCCAGATGCAGTGACCACATTCTCTTTACATGACTTATTTATTTCTCAAGGTATATGTCTAGGACTCATACCAAATTATAAGTGATCTCTCTTTTCTTTGGCCTCAATTTGTTTGGTTTATTCTAGTCTAAGAACTAAATATGTTTCTTCTTCAAATGTGTTTTCAGAGAAGGTGGAGGTGTACCTTCCTGGGAAACTAGTCCACGAGCCTGAGATTAGCTCCATTGCGAAGCTAACACCTTACTCTTACAGACTCCCAGTGAGGTTCTGTGCTTTCTTAGAGAGATAGAAAAAAATGCTATTGGTTAATACTTATCATTTGGCAAGCAATAAAATTTGATTGTAGTGATTTAATCTGGGATTCATTAAACACTGAATATGTATTATTTGTTAGATATTAAAATTGATTAGGCTTTGTCGGCAAACCAAAAAAAAAAAAGGAAAATAATTTTCTCAAGCAGTTCATAGTCTTTTTTTTTTTTTTTTTTTTTTTTTTTATTTATGATAGGCACACAGTGAGAGAGAGAGAGGCAGAGACACAGGCAGAGGGAGAAGCAGGCTCCATGCACCGGGAGCCCGACATGGGATTCGATCCCGGGTCTCCAGGATCGCGCCCTGGGCCAAAGGCAGGCGCCAAACCGCTGCGCCACCCAGGGATCCCAGTTCATAGTCTTAATAACACCTGGTGAATAAAAACATAGTAACTTAGAAATATCAAGTACAAATTTAAAGTACTGTTGACATGTTCAAACTCAAGAATTGAAATGCAAAATATAAAACCAGGGATATTTACAATAACAATATCCTAATATCTAACATGAACTTTACTATTGGAATTGAAGAAATGGTCAAAATGGCATGTTGATTGTCCTAAGAGTAAATTTCTACTGGCTATCTAGACTTCTACAGAAAAATAATTTTATTTACTGAACTTATTTAATCCTTGGTGAAATTATGTCTCCACTTCAGAAGACATAAGCCAATGAGAAGATAAACTCTTGCTTCCAGGTATCTTAGAGTAGAAGAATAAGTTACTTCTAACAGACAGAAGCTTTATGTGTATGTGTGTGGGGATTTCTAAGGGACATATATGGCAGCAAAGCCACAGTTACACACAGGAGCTTATATGATTATCCTTCTTTCCATCCTGTTCAGAAACAGCCCTAAAGACTCAGCTCTCCAAAAATAAAACCATGTGAGATTCAGAAGAAACTTTTAACAAGCATCATATCTGCTGTAAGATATATAGTTCACAAAAGTAGAATGTCTATATGATAATCCTAGCCTTAGTATAGGAGTGGGAAATTGGGAAATACTTAGCACTACTTTCAACTATTCCTCTATTCTTATGCTCCCAATAAGGTGGATTGTGAAGACAGTAAAAAAGTCAGTTGTTTCCAAGGGTTGGGGTGGAGGAAGGATAAATAGGTAGAGCACAGATTTTTAGAGGAGAGAAAACACTCTGTAAATTGTTAAAATAATGGATACATCTCATTATTTGTCATGACTATAGAATATATATAATAAGTCCTAAAGTAAATTATGGAGTTGGGGTGATTATATGTCAACACAGGTTAATCAGTTTAACAATGCACCACTCTGAGGAGTGATGTTGATAAAGAGGGACACTGTGCAGGTGAGGGTGAATTACTATAGTAATGTCCTTGGAGAGATAGGATGAAGTCTAATATTAGGAATACCTAGGATGCTAAGTGAAGAGGCAGGACATCATGGAAATTTTACCCTGAGTATTTAGATTTGCTCAGAGAACAAAGAAACTATAGGCTAAGAGTATTTCAGAGAGAGGAGAAAGTGTGAATCATTTTCTAGAAGGGTGCTACTTTTTCCTAATCTTTTGGTAAGGTGTGTAGGGACTGTCTGCCAAGATAGCTGGTTATCTGGTCATCTCAAATTGTCATTTTCTTTCTTTGCTGAGATAATTCAAAGATTCACTTTTGCCACTATACTGTTTTCAGAGAACAAGGATCATCATGCCTTTGTATCATTGACACTTCTATTAGTGTCTGGCACATAGTGGACATTGAATCAGTGTTTATCAAATCAATAAATATTTTAGGACCTTACTACATTTGTGTATATTGCTAACTTTTTACATAGCTGTTTTTTGAAGGTATGTGTCATGTTAGTCTCGAATACTTCCCAGCACTAATTATCCAGCTCTATCTAGAATATTCTTTCTCCTAAAATTAAAAAAGAAATGTGCTATCTTTTAGAGAATATTTTAATGGCCCATACCCTGTAAATATTCCCATTAAGGAAAGTCTTTTTTGCTGATTTCTATCCTAGGGCTGAAATTCCAACTGTTTTTAGTGTATTATCAGCATGAAGCATTCTGACACAGAGGAAAGAACATACTGTTTAAAATCAGAAAGACTGTAATTGGAAATTATGGTTTTATTTTGAAATTTATTTTAGCACTTTCATGGCCTGTGTCTATAGACTGGAATTACACATTAAATGAGATACTGTGGTCCAGTTCAAAGTCAGTATACAGTGGGTATTCAATAAATTGTAGCTAAGCAATCCAGTGCTTGAATATTATGCTTCTATTTTTAAGACAAGTTGTCATTGAAAGTTGTCCAAATAGAAATCACATGTTACCTTGGACTATATTTTGTTCAAGGAAGAATCACTTGAGTGTAATCCTATTTTTATCTAAATGTAAGACACATAGGTACCCAATGACTCAGAAAAAAAGACTGTGATCAGATTTTTTTATGTCGGCTGAGAAAGCCCAATTACACTCAGTGGATGAACTTTGGACAAGAAGGCAAGCTAAAGAACAATGGGCAAATAGATCTCTCCAACTGAAAACCACCAAGGCTTCTACAACTGTTTGAAACAGAAAAAACATCATCATATCAGTGAACAAGATAGCTTTAGACTGGCTGAACCACTACTTCACTGGTTGCTCAGAATATAAACAGCAGCAATGAAGTAACCCTTTAGTAGACATTATATCCTCTACTGTTTTGCCGTAATGCACTGGAGCAGAGTAAGGATCCTTAGTTTCACAGACAATCCTGCCCCACTATCAAATGGAGATTCTAGTCAGTAGTGATGTGAAAAAAATTTAAATGTGTACCTTTACTTGATAGTAGCAGTTAGATTGTAACAATTACATTATTGTTACTAATAATATTATAATTATTATTACTTAATAGCTTCATATAGAGAAACTCCATGGGAAGAACAGAATGTCCACTGTTTTCCTCTTATATGTATCTCTTGAGTGTCAAAGTTTTCTCTGAAGCTTTTTTTTTTTTAAATCTCAGACATCCAAGCTTCTGATCCCAACTCCATACCAATTTTCAGTAAACTCTTCTACTCTGCTTCTTTTTCAAAATACTCCATAGACCAGAAATAAAGAAGAAGAGGAAGAGGAAGATGAAGACAAAGATGAAGAGGAGGGGGAGAGGAGGAGGAGGAGGAAGAGGAAGAAGAAGAAGAAAAAGAAGAAAGAGGGGGAGGAGGAGGAGGAGGAGGAGGAGGAGGAAGGGAGGAGGAGAGGGGGAAAAGGAAGAGGAAGAGGAAAAGAAAAAGCAACTGGATATTTTTACTTCCTCTGGAGAACATGTCATCATATCTTGCCTTCCTAGAAAAGCCATAAACTCTTAGTAGGTAGGTAGTATTTTATGCTTGATTTATGGTTAGTTCTACATAACATCCAGTACAGTGAGTAGATTTATGATTGATGGATTGGTTAGTTGTGAAAACATATTTTATAGTGGGCAGTGAACCCAGGAATTAAGAAAGCTCCCTGTCACAGCTGGAAATTCCAATATCCCGTTGGTGCTAATTCTGACTTTCCCATTGCTTTATAATCTGATACATCTGTTTCTCATCAGCATTCACCAAGTGCTACTGTTCATGTTTTTCTTTTCTTCATGTTGACTTCCTTTGCTGCCGTGCCCTCACCACTACCACCACCACCACCACCCCCAAAAAAAACACACACTGGAAATATTTTTGGTGGTATAGTACATATATTCTGGTTGCTTTTTGTGTAAAATGACAAGTCTATGAAAATTTAGTTTATACAAAGACCAACAAGAAAAAAAGAAAGCAGTTAACGTAAAGACTTTGACTCATCCTTCCCCCCACACTAACATTATCTCTTTGGAGTCTTTCTTCTTGTTTTTGTTATTCTATTCTGTGACTGCAACTATATTTAGTACCTTGACTATCTTCATTCTTAAAAGTGAAGAATCATGTCAAAGGTTAAGCATCATTTAATTACACATTTTAAAGAAGGTTAAAGGCATTAAAATATTTAGCCACCAGGTGACCTCAGTAAAGTAACAAGGTTAGACAGGACAGTGTTCCAATTCAATAAGCAGCAAGCTGGATTTAAAGAATATAAGTGAATGGAAGAGAAAATGTGATTAAAATGTCAGTCCTGCCAATGGTCAATTACTTTTCCCAAAAATATACTAATAGAGTTCTTCAAGCAGTTTATTGTGTCTCTTATCTCCATCATCACCTTTCTTTTGGGGGCAAGTAAGGCCTCTAATAACATTTCCTAGTTTCTTACTGTTGAAGCAGATGTAAGCCTTCAAAAATTATGTAATTATTTGAAAACCAGGTGCTTGAATTTTCTGTCCTGGTTTATCTTCCTAAAAGGAATTTCAGCCATGAGATTTTCAGCCACCCAATTCTCTGATTCAGACTTGTAATGGACTGAAGAAAATGGGGTGGGTGATTGGGTAAATTGGGTAGAAATGACTCATAAATAGGACTATAGTAGAGGAGGGTAAAAATGGATATCTAGATTAAGTCCAAGGTGCAATGAGTGGGTACTCACCACCATACCCCTATTCTAAAGAAGCTTCTCAGATATCAGACTACCCAGCATCATTCACCGCTCCCATTCATTGTTTTAATTCACCGAGTTTATGTTTTTAGGACTTTGATTGTATTATTTGTTCACTTCAAGCATTCAAAAATGTATATACTTATCACCTTCTCTAAGCCAGTTATCATGGTAGGGAAAATGTTTTTGTTTGTTTTTTTTAAGATTTTATTTATTTATTCATGAGACACAGAAAGAGAGAGAGAGAGGCAGAGACACAGGCAGAGGGAGAAACAAGCTCCATGCAGGGAGCCTGACATGGGACCCAATCTCGGGTCTCCAGGATCAGGCCCTGGACTGAAGGCAGTGCTAAACCACTGAGCCACCCTGGCTGCCCCGGGAAAACAATTTAAAACAATTAGAATAATTTAAAACAATTAGAATAATTTAAAACAATTAGAATGGGTGGCACCCAGGTGCCCTTGTCGGTTAACTATCTGCCTTCTGCTCAGGTCATGATCTCAGGGTCCTGCTTCTCCCTCTCCCTCTACCCCTTCCCAACTCAGGCACTTACATATTCTCTCTCTCTCTCTCTCTCTCTCAAATAAATAAACAAAATATCTTTAAAACATTAAAAAAAATAGAAGGTATTATGCTAAGTGAAATAAGTCAAACAGAGAAAGACAAATACCATATCATTTCACTTGTATGGGGAATCTAAAAACAATAAACAAACAAAACAGACTCTTAAATACAGAGAACTAGTGGTTGCCAAAGGGGATGTGGGGTGTATGGGTGAAATAGATAAAGGGGATTAAGAGACAAAAACTTCCCGTTATAACATATATAAGTCACAACAATGAAAAGTATAGCATAGGGTATATAGTTAACAATATTATAATTACATGTATGGTTATAGATTATGATTACACTAATTGTGGCAAATGTTGAGTAATGTATAGAATTGTCAGATCAGTATGTTATACACCTGAAACTAATATAACATTGTATGTTAATTATACTTCAGTTAAAAAAAATAGAACATACATTAGGGGAAAAAATAGTCTTTTCAAAAATAGTGCTGGAAAAAGTGGACCCCCAACATGCAAAAGATTGAAACTAGACCACTTTCTTCCACTATACACAAAAATAAACTCAAATGGATTAAATACCTAAATATGAGACCTGAAAACATAAAATTCCTAAAAGAAAACATAAACAGTAATCTCTTGGACATCGCCCTTAGCAACGTATTTATGAATATGTCAGGCAAGGGCAGCTAAAACAAAAATAAACTATTGGAACTATGCCAAAATAAAAAGCTTGTGCACAGAAAAGAAAAAGGAAACCATCTATAAAATAAAGGCAGCCTAGTGAATGGAAGAAAATATTTGCAAATGATATATCCAATAATGGGTTGATATGTAAAGAATATATAACATATTTTTAATATATAATATATGTTATATTTTTATATATATTAATATAATATATATAATTTAATGCATATAAAGAACTTATACAACCCAACACCAAAATGGGCAAAGGATCTGAATAGACATTTTTCCAGGGATCCCTGGGTGGCGCAGTGGTTTAGCGCCTGCCTTTGGCCCAGGGCGCGATCCTGGAGACCCGGGATCGAATCCCACGTCGGGCTCCCGGTGCATGGAGCCTGCTTCTCCTTCTGCCTTTGTCTCTGCCTCTCTCTCTCTCTCTCTCTCTCTCTCTCTGTGACTAACATAAATAAATAAAAATTAAAAAAAAAAAAGAAGCCATACAGATGGCCAATAGACACATGAAAAGGTGCTCAACATCACTAATCATCAGGGAAATGCAAATCATACCTGTCAGAATGGCTAGAATAAAAAAGATAGGAAATAACAAGTGTTGGTATAGGTATGGAAAAAAGGGAACTTTCCTGAACCGTTGGGAATGTAAACTGGTGCAACCACTGTGGAAAATAGTAAGGAGGTTCCTCAAAAAATTAAAAATAGAAATATCACAAAATCCAATAATTCCACTACTGGGTGTTTGGCCAAAGAAAACAAAAACACTAATTCAAAAAGATATATGCACCCCTATATTTATTGCAGCATTATCTGCAATAGTCAAGAGATAATGGAAGCAATGCAAGTGTCCATCAATAGAAGAACCAATAAAGACATGGTATATATACATTAGAATACTACTCAATCATAGAGAAAAATGAGATCTTGCCCTTTGTGACAACATAGATGGACCTAGAGGTATCATATTAAATGACAAAAGACAAAGAAGAACAGATATATGATTTCATTTATATGTAAAATCTAAAAAGCAAAACAAATGAACAGATAGAATCAGATTCTTAAATCCAGAGAAACAAATTGGTGGTTACCAAAGGAATGTGGGGGAGGGGCAACAGGAAAAAGAGATAAAGGAAATTAAAGGTAGCAAACTTACATATAAACTCTAAAAAGCAAAACAAATGAACAGATAGAATCAGATTCTTAAATCCAGAGAAACAAATTGGTGGTTACCAAAAGGAATGTGGGGGAGGGGCAACAGGAAAAAGAGATAAAGGAAATTAAAGGTAGCAAACTTCATATAGTCATGAAGATGAAAATACAGCATAGAGAATATATAGTCCATAATATTGTAATAATGTGTGGTGACAGATGGTGACTACGTACATCATGGTGAGTATGAACAACAACAAAAAAAATGAAATAGCATATGATCCTTTTCCTAAAATGCTCACACAGTCTTCCTGGGGCACGTTCATACAAACAAATCAAAGCTTGAACCTAATGCAGTGGAGCATAGAAGAAAGAACACCCAATTGTATTTGGTGTAACCATCAAACCATCATAGATGCTTAGAGCTTGAGCTTTGGCACAATAAATGAGCAACAGGGAACACATGCCAGGAGAGAGAACAACAAGAATAAATGGACAATGGTATAAAAGAAAATGGCACTTCCAAGGAAATGCATTTGTTGTGATGACAGCAGCACAGGGTACATACAGGAAGGGCACCAATTACAATAACTGAAACTTAAAAAAAAATGTAAGTTGGGCACAGGCCATAATAAAAGAAAATATCACTATGGGAAGCTATTGAAGAATTTTGTTAAGGAAATTATATGATGGTGTAAGTAAGACCCAAGTCAAGGAAAATAATAGGATGATCATCCCCATAGTTGTGAAAAGAGAAGATGAAAACCTTTGCAAAGGCAATGGCAATGATTATGGAAAAGAGGAAAGAGGTTGAGGATATATCGGAAGTTAAAATAGAGATAATTGAGTCATATAAAAAGATGGAAAGAAGACTAGAGGCACTCCCTGGTTTCTGATTAGTTTCTGGATAGCTTAGATTGTGTTTAATAAAATCAAGAATATAGGAGGATGTACAAGCTTTAGTGGAAAAGATAGCATTCTGATTTGACCATGTATATTTGGAGTTATCTGTGGAATTCTCCAGGCATTGGCACCCATACATCTGTAATTCAGGAAGGGGTTCTGGTTTGGAAACTTGGTTGTAAGAATCATCACTAGATAGGCATTAGTAGAAGCTGTGTCTTTGTATGAGAAAGCATTCAAGGTTCTTACCAACCACATCAACATACAATTCTAGCATCATCTATGGCATTTTTCTAATCAATTCCTTTCCTACAAAGAACATATTCTTTTTACTATCTCAGCAAAAATGTTGTGCACTTGTACCCCTATGTCCATGTTCATACAATTGCATTTTCCTAAAAAAAAATCTTCCTCCTTGCCAACATATTACCTTTCCATTAAATTAAACCTGAGTCTCTCAGGGTACCTGGGGGGCTTAGATGGTTAATCATCTGCCTTTGGCTCAAGTCATGATCTCAGGGTCCTGGGACTCAAGCTCCACATCTGGTTCCCTGTTCAACAGTGAGTCTGCTTCTCCCTCTCACTATGCTCCTTATCCCCTCATGTTCTCTTTCTTAAATGAATAAATAAAATCTTAAAAAAAAAAAGAATCCTGAGTCCTTCTTAGTCTGGGAACCCTTTTCTAGATAATTCAATCTCACGAATGCTTTCACTCCTTTCTAATTCCTATAGAATATATTGTCTATCTCAACTATTAGTTAATTATACCCTAGTAAACATTAATTTATAACTTTGCAATAATTTATATTAATGTACAATATAACACACATATAATATATATGTAAATATTTCTGTTCTACAAACTTATTATTTTTACAAGCAATGGATTATAACCTTTATGGTTGTATGTAATGTACCATATCACATACAAAATTTTAACAGTATCTGCTGTGAGTTTTATAATATACATCTTGGAACAACTATACTGCTATTAATGCTTATAAGACCTCTACAAAACTGTTGTGAGATTCAAGTGAAATTTATGAAAAGTAAATACTTTATAATTGTAAGCCATTTTATAAATTTGAGAAAGATTATATATTAATTAGATAGTAAGTATGTAAAATTGCATACATTATTATTTCCTCTATGCACAATGAGTGAACAATAAAAATGCACAATAAGAAACTTTGGATCAGCTAATAGGACACTACAGGCCAAACTTTGTGAAGTATAACTTCAGAGTCTTAGACGGTTGGCCTCTAACAGTAGGACCCCTCTTTTATGATGAGGGAAATATTTGCATTCTGAACTCAGAAAACAGAAGAAAAGAACAATTCTAGGATCACAGATGTTCAGGAAAATATCATGTTATTTCCTTCTTACATTTCCTTACAATTATGTTTTAAAACATGATGGCCATTTGCACACATTTTTAGAATGTAGAAATGAACACAGAAAACAACTTTTAAAAATAAGAAGTTGGAAATTTATGCCCAACTTCTAGACTTATTGTAAAGTTTTAGTAATGAAGACTGTAGTATTGACACCAAGATAGGAAACTACAGCATGATGAAAGTGAATAGGATATCTAAAAATAAACTCACTTATTTGGTCAGTTGCTTTTTCATTAAGATACCAAGAGAATTTATGGGAATAGCTTTCAACAAATGGGGCTGGAAAAATTGGATACCCATATGCAGGAAATGAACCTTAATCCTAACCTCACAGCTTAAACAAAAATTAAATCAAAATTGAACATAGGCTTTACTGTAAGAATTTAAAATCTAAAATGCCTAAAAGAAACAAAAGAGGGGCATCTGGCTGGCTCAGTGATTGAACATCTGCCTCTGGCTCAGGTTGTGATTCCAGAGTCCAAGGATCAAGTCCTGCATCAGGCTCCCTGCCCCACCCCGCCAACAGGGAGCATGCTTCTCCCTCTGCATGTGTCTCTGCCTCTCTATCTGTGTCTCTAATGAATAAATAAATAAAATCTTTTAAGAAAAAGAAAGTAAAGAAATCAGAAGAGAAAATCTTAGAGACCTTGGAATTGGCAACAATTTTTTAAATAGGACACAAAAATTATGAACTATAAATGTACAATTCAATAATAAATACAATTCAAGTACTTCATCAAAATTTGAAAAATGTGCTCTTCAAAAGATACTTTGATAAAAATGAAATAACAAGCCAGAAACTGAGAAAATATTTGCAAACATATATCTGAGAAAGGCTTTGAGTCTAGACTAAATAAATATTTATAATTTGATGTTAAGAAGATAAGGAACACAAATTTTTAAATAGGCAAAAATAATTGAATAGACATTTTACAAAGATGTGAATGACAGTAAATATGAGAAAAGATGCTCAAATCATTAGTCATTAGGAAAGTACAAATTCTTCTCACAACTACATATTACTGCATACCCACCAGAATGTCTAAAGTTTAAAAAGAATGATCTTATCAGTTGTTGGTGAGAACATAGGGCAATTAGAACCTACATTCACTGCTAGTGGGGATGTAAAATGGTTTAACTTCTCTGAAACATGTTTAACAGTTTCTTAAAAAAGTTAATCATAGGCATAATATACAAGACCGATATTTACCCAAAAGAAATGAAAATTTGTGTCTAAACAAAGATATGTACATGAATATCCACAGCATTTTTATTTGGAATAGAAAAAAACCTGGAAACAAGTAAGATGTCCATCAATATGTGAATGAATAAATGATTTACAGTATATCCATACAATGGAATATTAGTCAACAATAACAAGGAATACATTATTGATAATAATATGCCTTAATAAAACTAAAAAAATACATTAAAGACCAAATGTCTACTTCAAACAAAAAACATGCCTATTTGTATGCTTTCTTGAAAAAGTAGAAATTACTGCCAGAACTTCAGCTATGTTAACCGAAATACCTGCTTTGCTTCATATTTCTCTTATTGACCCTCCAGAAGTCCCACATTCATGCTCCATATTGTGTTGGGTCAGTGGAAAAAGAAAGCCAGTGTTCCACCTAGAGACTAGGAAAGATATGTATCTGCCTCTAGTCTCACACACGTCTCATAAGGGCTCAGACTGGCACTGTGTTTGGATGTGAATTCTGCTATGTCAATAAAGCAGGAAGCGTTTCTTCTCGCCAATAGTGATCAAGTAATTTCACTGATAAACTCCTTTCATTTGAGAAGTCACTCAACAAAGCAGGATCTATATGAGACACTTTTATCAGCCCCTTCACAAAGTAAATTCTGGACCTTTTCCTGCCATCCAGAATTCTATTTTCTGACATCTATGTGTTTCCAGGTACATCTACAGATTATAGAGATGTATCATATTGACCACAATAAGGGTTACAACAGAAAGTTACAAGGACAGTATAAGTTATCTCCATAAGCAGTCTGAGTTTAGTCCACTTGAAGATAGAATATGCTATATATCCAAGAATGAAGGAGCTTAGTCTTCCTTGGAAGAAAAAGAAACTTACCAAAAGAGAATGAGAATTGGCTACTCGCCTTCACCAGGCTTTTTCAGTCTCATGCACTGAGAGGATCACTTGCTGACTGAGTTATGAGCCAACTCTGACCATGGGTAGTAGTATATCAAGAGATACCTTCCCATCATCAAGGAGCAGTGAGCCTGAAATTTCTTTCTGCATTAAATTTGGTGTCAGCTTTGAACACTTGTGTACTCGCTGAGTTGTAGCTTCCCATTACCCATCTATAAATAGTTTTCCTAGTCCTAAGGTTTGGTTTTCTGAATTGTCTGATTACATTTCAATTCACTTCAGTGAATAGTCACTAAATCTTACTCTGTGCATTGAATTCTGTTAAATCAAGGGACCACAGGGATAAATACTGACTGAAAACTTACCAGTTCATGAAAATAGAAATCTAAGAAATACATGGACCTTGATCCCAGTGGACTCCTTTAAAATGGAAGACTGATCACCAAGCTTCTTACTAATCCTGGTCACATACTTATTTATTGATTGGTTCCATACATCTCCAGGGACCACTTTCTTTTATTGACCCAAAGTTCTTGCAACCATACCAGGGATCATCTTGGGCTCCTTGGGTACTGATACACAATGTGTGTTTTCCAAAAGTTTGGACACTGTAGTTTGTATAATGGGCAATCTATCTGGAATCATCCTTTCTGTTAACTGTTAGTACAGTCCATTCCTGCCATCTTTATCTTCCCTAGCAGCTTGCTATAATGTTCCATGAATCTTTGTACCCAAGCCTGACACGCTAAGAAACTCTAGTCAGTTTAACTCCAAATATCATTATAATTCACTTTAATATTCAAATATTGTCCTTTACTCACCAGAAATTCAGAGAGGGCTTCCAAAGTAAGTGCAAATATCAAGGATCAAGAGCTTAAATGCCAGCAGAGGCAAAAGAGACCATAATTTTATGCAAATGTTACAATAGAATAATTTGGGCATTGTAGAGAATGATCCAGAAAACTAATTTTTCTAGAATAGTGGAATCTGGCCTTGCTCTTTGACACAATAAAAGAAAAGAAATCATAGATAAGGAGATGCTCAAAGAGAGGGTTAATTTATAGGAACTGGTTATAAAGACAGGGGTTATTATCAGATGCATAGGAGAAAACTTTGGAAACTTTGGAATAGATAAAGGATACGGTTTTATATGACTCTGTAGTAGGAAGAGAAGAGAACAGGAAGGACACATGTATGTATTGAGATATTGAAGAACATAAAGAAACTCAAGTCAGAAGTTTTCAATGCTGCTAGTATCATAACTGTAGTTAGAACCTTCAGGTGACATGTGTAGGGGTGGCAACCTAAGGAAATTAATAATGTGGAATAATGTGGAGCAGTGGTTGTGGGGGATGCAACAAAGCATCCCCCACATATAAATAAATAGATCAAGGATTACTGAGCAGCATGGAAGGCCTGACTGTGTTTACTTAGCATGAAATTGCAGTGGACCCAATTATTTTAGTTTTGTGACTTCCTTTGTCTACTGCTGGCAGCTCAGCAGAAAGAGTTGAGAATGCTTGATGGGGTTATCCTGGGTTAGGGATAAAGTAAAGTAAACAGGACAGAAGGTTGGGAGTGGTAGTAGAGAATTCTAAGATATTAATGAGATGTCACTGAATTGTCTGACCATAGGTCCTAGGCTTTGTAGGAAGGCAAGTGGATTCATTATAAGAACTGGAAAATTTTAAGGGATTCATATTTATGAAGAAAGTAAAAGGCATGTCAGCAAGAATGACGATTACAAGGGCCTTATAAAAAGTTGATAGTCAAAAAAAAAAAAAAAGGCATCCCAGAGATCCCAAACTGAATGATAATGAGGTCTATTAGGCATTCTTACTATTATATATGTATTATGAAATAGAAGGATTGTAAAGGTCAAGACAACCATAAAAAAAGAGGAAATGTATAAGCAAGATGCTATGCTCATTGTGAAAGAGGGAAACATCATGGATGTTGATAGATGAATGTGGTGAATGTCTTCAGTCACCTAAAGGATACTAAAAGAAAATGGCAAAAACCTCAAAAGTAAACAAGTTACTGAGTGAAGCCATAGTCTGGAAGTAGAGACAGCATGAGACAGGTTAAAAAAAAAAAGTATGACTCCATCAACTTGTCTCACGAATTGTCAAGGCAAGAGGACAAAGAATTTGGTAAGAAAGCCAGGAAAAGGAAGCCACTGGAGAAAGCCAATTTTCATTTAAAGCTAAGAAACGGAAAGAGCACAAACAGAAAAGTCTCAGATCAGAGGAAAATTTCCTTGCTTACAGTACCACAAAGCTTCCATGTAGGAGGAGAGATGGGAAATGTGGAGGGCTCCTAAGGGCAAGAAAAGTCCAACTTGAAAAAAAAGGGGGAGTGCTGAAGACAGGAAGGAAAGGATTTGTTCCTGCAACAGCAAGTGTTGATATGTGGCGTGAAGGAAGTATTGTCAAAGAATAAGTGGCCTTAGCACTACCCAACAATTCTTTGCTAAATTCCTTACACTTTCACCTTACTACTTAAGGATAGTAGTCTAATATTGAAAAATATATCACTGAAGGTTGGTGGAGAAAAGAAGGTAAAAAGTAATGTGAGAAATAAATTTAGAAGTCAATCAACTCTTACAATACAGAAAGTGAATTTAATGAAGTTAAATAACCTGTCTCAACTTCCCCAGCTTGGAACTAGAATTCACATCTTTTAACCATCTGCCCCTAATTAACTGTCAGTCAAACAGACTCGTATTTTTGCCCCATCTCTGCTATTACCAAGCTTTCTTTGCTTTATTTTTAGTCACTGCCTGCTCTTTTGCTTTTATTATTTTTTTTATATATAAGTCACACAAAAAGGCAGAGTGCTTGAATCTTCCTGTGTCTCTTGGTGGTAGGGCGAACTAATGCTAACAATACTGCATGGGGCCTCATTTCCTCTTATTTATTTTTTAACATTTTATTTATTTGAGAGAGAGAGAGGAAGTGAGAGAAAGCACGAGGAGGGGGAGGGGCAAAGAGAGAGGGAGAAGCAGACTCCCTGTTGAGCAGGGAGCCTGATGCGGGACTGGATCCCAGGGCCCTGGAATCATGACCTGGCCGAAGGCAGACACTTAACTGACTAAGTCACCCAGGTGCCCCTCATTTCTTTTTTCAAACAGAATGGCAGGATAGACTTTTATTTATTTATTTATTTTTTAAACAGCCTTTTTAAAAATTTATTTATGATACAGAGAGAGAGAGAGAGAGAGAGGCAGAGATACAGGCAGAGGGAGAGGCAGGCTCCATGCACCGGGAGCCCGACGTGGGATTCGATCCCGGGGATCTCACCCTGGGCCAAAGGCAGGCGCTAAACCGCTGCGCCACCCAGGGACCCCCCCAGGATAGACTTTTAAATCTGAGTTCAAGATTCTCACATTTCCACTGACAGTTTTTGTCAAAATCTTATTTTATTAAAATTGCACACAGCTACAGGGTTTTCATCCTAGCCTGTGCTTTCCCTTTTATTTCTCATATTATTTCTCTGTAAAATAGTATGTAAAACATTAACAGACTTTACCACTGACAAATGTTTGAACTATGTCTAGTCAGTTCCTCTTTCTGGGTCTCTAAGTCATTTGTACATGAAATGAAGAAGTTGTATTATACTATTTCTCAAGTCATAAAAGCAGATATAAGAATTTGCTATAAAACTCATCTTCTTTCCTATTCTCCCTTCCCTTTCTCCACAAGTGTCAGGATTTTCCACAATCTCTATGGGTCCAAAAGTCTGGTCAGCTCTGAAATGGATGGTGGACAGAATCTACCCTAAGGTCATGCTGCCGTAACAAACAGCTCTCAAACTGCAATTTATACCCAAAGGGCCACAAAGTATCAGTTATGCAAGACCAGTAAGTTCTGGGAATCTAATATGCAGCAATACGACTATAGTTAGCAATATTGCATTGTGTACTAGAAGTTTGGTAAGAAGGCATATCTTAAGTAAGCCTCACCACAAAAGGAAACAAGAAGGATGGGATGCCTGGGTGGCTCAGTGGTTGAGCATCTGCCTTCAGCTCAGGGCGTGATCCTGGAGACCTGGGATCTAGTCCCACACCCGGCTCCCTGCGAGGAGCCTGCTTCTCCCTCTGCCTGTGTCTCTGCCTTTCTTTGTGTGTGTCTTTCAGGAATAAATTAATAAAATCTTAAACAAAACCAAAAAGAAAACAAAAAGGTAACTGTGAGGTGATGACTATTAATTAGTTTGATTGTGGCGATTATTTCACATGTATATGAATATCATCAAAACATCAAGCTGTGTACCTCAAAAGTATACAATTTTTATTTTTCAATTATAACACAATTAAGATGAAGTTTAGGGACACCTGGGTGGCTCAGCCTTTGAGCATCTGCCTTCGGCTCAGGTCATGATCCCGGGTCCGGGATCGAGTCCCACATCACACTCCCTGCAGGGAGCCTGCTTCTCCCTCTGCCTATGTCTCTGCCTCTCTCTGTGTGTCTCTCATGAATAAATAAGTAAAATCTTAAAAAAAATTAAAATAAAGATGAAGTTGGTCATTTTATACAAAGTCCATTGTGGGTCTGAATGAATCCCAGATTAACATTTTTCCTTGTGAAATCTCAGTATTCCAGGCAGCTTGGATCTCTACGTCAGAACTCACTGCCAAATCCTGGGTGACTAGATAGTCAAGCATTGAAAACAAAACGCCTTACAGGAAGATGACATGCAGTGCTTTTGCTCTCATTATATAGGCCTTCTGTAGTCTGTAGCTTTGCAGAATTTCAGGGGGTTGGGAAGTGTAAATCTCTCCAATCTCTTGATAAGAGAATTGGTCAATGAGAAATATTTGAAATGCCAACAATGAAATGGAAAAGTAGCATTTAGATTCCATTTTTTCCCCACTCTAAGTGCTGATAATAGCTAGAAATAATTCAATATTCTAAGCATTCTTACATTAACATGCTATTAAAATGTATATAGTAATACATAGGTACTTGTGTCTTAGTTTGAACAGTAGCTAAGGGAAACTGGTTGCTTCGGAAATGGTTATAAAGAATACCTGAGGGCAGCCAGGATGGCTCAGCAGTTTAGCACCTGCCTTCAGCCCAGGGTGTGGTCCTGGAGACTCGGGATCGAATCCCATGTTGGGCTCCCTGCATGGAGCCTGTTTCTCCCTCTGCCTGTGTCTGTGCCTCTCTCTCTGTGTGTCTCTCATGAATAAATAAATAAAATCTTGAAAAAAAAAAAAAGAATACCTGAGATTCCTGAAATCTAAGTCACAAATGACCATGGATTTAATACTCTGTATTTTCAAATTCAGGCAGTTTTTATTATTTGTGGAATTGGATTTTTCTGTTAGACTTTTGGTTTGGGATTGTTTTTTGGCCTATAAAAACATGTAAAATTCAAAAATCACGTATCCAATATATATATCTGTTGTATTAAATTACATATCTCAGTAATATAAAAATAAAATCCTTACCCAGCATGTAGTTCTGTGCCGCAGTAAAAAGGCTTCTAGCAGTAGATTTAAAAAGGGAAATAGGTAGTAATAAATTCACATGCAAAAGGATTGATTTCTCACCATCCATTGACAAAATTACCCCGAATTTATGCAAAATTAGTAAGGTTAAGATAAGATGTCTGGATCTATGCTTTGAGATTTTCTTGAAGGTGCATTTTACTGTTCACCTCTTTATTTTCCTTGATTTGCACTTCATCTATGGAGAGATGGACACATCTATCAAAAGTCTACCAAGGCACCGTAGGCATTTTCTTCGCATGTTTCAAACTAAAGTTAGTGGTTAATAGGTAAGCAATGTATCTATATCCTCTCCAGGCCCTTTCTCATATAGTAGATTCCCACAATAATTACTAGTGGGCAAGTGGGACTCATGATTCTGAAACTCTCTCCACAATTGATTGGATCAGGGACAAAGGGTCATCTGATTCCCAATAAAATAAGAGATAGAGTGCCTTGAAGCACTTCAGAGTGCTTCTGAGTCTGGCTGAGGAGCACCCAGAAAACCAGCTATACTGGTATCCATAAGATTATTACTCTAACTTTGGGGGGAAAATGTAGTTTTTCATGTGTTTGCTTTGCTTGGGGTAGTTTTCAAACCGTTATGTTCCTTTATAACCAAATTATCCCTGATGAAAACACAAGACATATGCTTAGATAATAGTAGTCACAATGGCGGGTAATAATTTTGAGAATTTACTATGTTTCAGACACTATTCTAAGTGCTTTGCATGTATTAATTCTTTCAATCCTCACAACTGCCTAAGATAGTTACTAATATTATTCTCAATTTATATAAAGAAACCAAGGCACAGAAAGGTTAGATCACCTGACAAAATCACAGAGCTACTAAGTGACAGAGCCAGAATTCAAACCTATGAAGTCTGACTCGAAAGCATGTGCTTTCACAACTGTGTTACAGTGCCCTGGTAGGCAACAGTGCTTGGTGTCTCTCTGCTTGGGTTTACATTTATTAATGCTGAAAGCAGAAAATGGTAGATGTGAGATGTTCCAAAGTATAGCATCTCCAGAATAAGACATCTGGGAAATCGTTGGGAGTCTGAAAGAGAGTATCAGGTCTGGAGATGCCAGGAACTAATGAACAGTAATCAGAACGCTGCAGTAATTGCCTGAGAAGTTTGCTGAAATCCTCGCTCAGAGCAATGGTGTGAAGTGGAGTATGAAAGTTATGCGTGATGGTGGTAAGAGGAATGTTTTTGCTATTGCCTTATAGCCCCTTAACTAAGAGTTTATAAATTAAAGCATCAGCTTATATACATGAATCATTTCCTGAGTGGCTAGGTTCAGTAAGCTTTTACTTTTCCTGAAAGATAATTGATTTAGCTGTTTTGAACTATATCCTTTCTATTGCTGATAAATTCAGTACTGTACTGACTGGCAAGAACTTAATTATTATGTTTATAACAGGTAACTTCAACAATTGAATTAAACCCTACCACTTCATTACCAGAACTAACATAGGCTAAGCATTCTGCTACCTGAACAGATTTCTGCAGATACTGCCACAAGTCATGCTTCTCATTTCCTCTCTCTTGACAAGAGACATCAGGTATATTATGAAGTGTGGCTAATTTTAATCCACTGTGTTAAACAAAGCACCTTTTGTTACCTCAATCATACTCCATTCCTTCATGGGAAACACTCAGCATGACTCATGGTACCTGCTGGTACTCATTACCTTGGGCTGTGTAAGAGGTAAAATAAAAATGATCAGATTTAAAGGGCCAGAAGTAATAAGGAAGCAGAAGGAAAATCATCTGGAATAAATGGTTATACGAGGACATGGCAAGTGCCCAGTAGCTAAGTGTTGAGCCTTGGCAGTGCTTCCTGGTCCCCACATCACATAAAGGCAAAACAAAATTTCCTACATTCGGGATCCCTGGGTGGCGCAGCGGTTTGGCGCCTGCCTTTGGCCCAGGGCGCGATCCTGGAGACCCGGGATCGAATCCCACATCAGGCTCCCGGTGCATGGAGCCTGCTTCTCCCTCTGCCTGTGTCTCTGCCTCTCTCTCTCTCTCTCTCTCTGTGACTATCATAAATAAATTAAAAAAAAAAATTTCCTACATTCTAAGTAGTAGGAAACAAATCAGTGACCCTGCAGGGAGAAAGGCTCACGATTGCTCTGGCGCTTGCATCTACAAGTGATAAGCAGAGGAGTCAAAATCATTGCAGAATATTGAGAAGACTTTACTACCAACAGGTGAACCTGAAGTTTAATATCCAGGTTAAGATAAAGGAGGTAGTGTTAACTAATAGATCAATACAAAATATTCACAGATGGAGGCTGCTAAGGAATATGATTCACTTTCCTCTCTTTTTACCAATGAAGTCAAAATGCTTTTGAAAAATTTGGAGACTGAAATAATGGACAAGATTTTGTGGAACAACGTTTCACTCTCTAACCCTTTGAGGTGCAGCCTGGAGACCTCAAACTTTGCACTTGAATTTAGGAATTTCCTAAGTGTGGTGGCCCTTGTTGGGAGCCTTTAATAAACTGTGGTAATTGTCCCTTTTCATCAACTTGGCATTTTTTTTCTGGCATTTTAGAGATTATCCATCACTTTCATGGGGAGGGGAGCAGATGTATCACATCAGGCAGTTTTATAATCAGCAATTTCCTTATCTATTAGGCTCTTCCATCATTGATCTAGGCTAGAGATTCCCGAACATTTTTAATATAAGAATCACTTGGAGAGATAGAACTTTTATACCATTACTGGGATCACTCCCAGTAGTTTTAGGTGGGGTCTGGAAATCTAAATTTTTTAACAGTGACTCAGCTGATTCCTAAGCAGGTGCTCCAAAGACCACACTTTAGGAAACACTTCCCATGAATCACCAAATCTGCAGAGCCCATTGCTTAGGAATAACCCTGGTGAGGGCTCTGCTTAATACCAATTTGAAATTAGGTTCAGAGGAGTGCTGAAGATGAAAAGATAGATCAACAAGAAAGTCTACCACAAGCCCATGATGCATCTAACTCCAGTGCATGGGCTAGCTGTCCCTAGAGTGAGAAGCAAGTCTTGCTTTTGATAACTAGAAAAGAACTCAAGAGGAAGTTCCTCAGAAAATGGAGTTTCCTAACATCTTAGATCCATTCACTCTAGTGGTCAGAATCATACCTATTTCTAGTAATCAAGATTATTCTGGAAGTTTATTATGATCAGTCTTCTCACTGAGATCTGCAATCTCAAAATAGTAGCTCTGTTCCTTTCTCTTGACCTGGAAATCCCAGAGGTGTGCTGCTCACCGATGCGGTTCTTTACTTAAGGAAAAGCACCAACCCATTTTGATTTTGTTTCACTGTCACTGCTCTCAAGTCCCCTAAAGTTCCACTTTTGACCAGCATGAGGTCTAAGTCCCAAGAGGAAACCTGTGATAGTTCAGTCAGTTGCTAAACAGCTGTCTATCATCTTGCTGAGTTTATTCCTAACCCCCACATACTCGTGCATATGTAAAAAAAAATAGACCTACAGCAAAATATCAAATAAAAAATTAATATTTTATAAATATTTCATGTTAAAATGGATCAGTAGAACTATTACATTATGTACAAAATATTGTTTTTTTTAAAATTCTATTTTCCCAAAGAATTTAATAAACCACCAATTTATACAACCCACTAAACAAAGTCCTCTAATACTAGTATTAGGAGAACCAAACCATTTTTGAAACTAAAAACTACATGAAGAAGGTCTCATAAGAAGTGGACCTTGTAATTAGTTAAGCTTTTAACCCCTGCTGCCTCTGTAAATTAAGATGTTTTGGTTCTTATTAACCACTGCTCCTGTAAGTTCCTTTTCTTTGGAATCTGAGATAAATCAAAATGGGAAATATTTTTGACTTCTGAATTGATTAACTGCTTAACCAACATTTACAGAAGGTATCCATTAGGATCTATAGGAGCAATTTCTTAAAATAAGTACTTACAAGTTGCTTTCCATTTGCCCAAAGTGATCCTTCACCTTAAAGTATAGTGAGGTGACTGAATGTCAGAGCTATTTCTTTGATGGCTAATAATGAGCCTTGCTCTAAGGGCAGTGGCCTGGTCCCTTTTCGATGATATTCCCTAGTAATACATCATGTCTGACATTTAACCCTTTTATAATTCAGTGGAAATACAGGCCCCTGCTGTTTTAATGCCTATGGGAGAATCAAATATGCTGAGGGATGTAATCGCTCCTTCTTAAGGAAAGCCTTAGCCTTCAAGTCACCTATTTTTAATATTTTTCAAAAGCTTGCAGCTGAGAGTAGATAAACCTGTCAGTTATTTGCTCATATCAAAGTTTAATTGTATTATTTTAACAGGATAGTGGGCTACTTCATACACTTGGCTTTCTTTGACACCAAATATGGGAACAGGAGATGCACAAGTCACAGAGGTAACAACAAAATCTTAGAATAGTAAAGTATAACAGGAATTTAGAGATGATGGTGTCTAACTTCATTTTACAGACGAAGAAAACGAGGTCCAGAGAGTTGTGTTTCTGTTGTTCCAGTAGTCGCATTTTCTAATGACTCTCTTTTCTATCTCTTCCTGGAAATTTCAGCTTTCTTCCATGTGACCAGCTTCTACATATTCTAAGCAGCAATCCAATGCTGCAAGCCCATAGCAGTTTGTTCTTATGATACACTGCTAATAATATTTTATTAAATAATTGGCTGCATATCCATCTCTTTAGGGGCAGTGCCTTAATTGTCTTTTTAGTCTCAGTTCCAACAACAATGCATTGAACAGAGAAGTTAATAAAATGAAAAAAATCAGTAACTTGCTCAAGTTCACACAAGTAACCATGAAGAGGGCCACTGGTTTTTGTTTTTATTTTTAAACTCTCTCCACCTAGTATTATTTCTACCATGTTAGGCTGACTCAGAGATTGTAGAAGAATCAGCGATGTCTGTTATGCTTCTCTTTTTATCACAATACATCTGGAAAAGGTGTAAATTGTTGAAAAGACTTAGATATATTTTTTTAAGTAACATTTGATCTCATCTTTTGGAAAAGAGAAACAAAAATAGCAAGACCTTATGACTTAAATAGCATAGCTTTAAAATGCTGGTTTTCCTAATATCTGTGAAATTATTCAGTTAACCTGAACTGTCTACCTGAGAAATTAATCAATTTATCTGAATCCCTCTTCCTAAAAGGATTACTGTAAAAATTAAAGGAGATTGTTGGTAAACTATGACATTTTGTAGAGGCTAGTTCTCTCCTGCATTTCTCACTAATTTGACACTATATAATTTCCAAGATTTTTGTTTTTAACATTATCTCAGCTGAGTCATTATATAGCTCTGTGAGGTGGCCAAGAGAGATATTACCCTCTAATTATAGGCATAGAAAATGGCATGTTTGAGATATGTTTCTGAGAATTATATAAATAAGAAACAGATTTTTTTTTTTTGCATCTATCAACACAGTGTCCATCCAGTGCCAGGAATCAAACCTAAATCTTCCCATGTGCTAAAGTAAAGATAAATATAAGCTCTCTCTTCCATGGATAGCTGGACTTTCCTAGAAAATTCCAGGAGAATCCAAGATGAACTGTGATTAGTTCTCAGAAATAACCACAATCCAGTCTGGCAAGGACTAATTTGGGTCAGGCATGCTATCAATGTGATAAAAACTATAAAGAAAAGAAACTAAAAATATACATCAAACAGGGAGGTGATTACTATTCATTTATAAATGAAATATATGGACATATCTTTCTACATACCACTGAGATGCTTCAGGTGACAGATCAATATTTTCTGAGTGGGTCAATTTATTCATTATGTCTCGAATCTTAGTGATGGTTCTAAAAGCATTTGAATAGCTGATGGACGCAGGAAGCTCTAGTCATCTGTTTGTTATGTAATACAGAAGACAGAAGTCAGATTGTTAAAGTACGGTGTTGCCCAAGATTCATGTAAGCATGTGGTTATCCAGTTTTCCCAGCATCATTTATTGAAAAGATTATCCTTTCCCCAGTGAATATTCTTGCTTCTCTTTTCAAGTATTAGTTGACAACATACATGAGGGTTTATTTCTAAACTCCCAATTCTGTTTTCTTGATTTATGTGTCTATTTTTATGTCAGTATCATACTGTTTTGATTACTATAGCTTAATAGTATGATTTGAAATCAAGATATGTGATGCCTCCAGGTTTGTTCTTTCTGAGGATTGCTTGGGGATCAAGATCTTTTCTGGTTCCAAAAAAAATTAGGACATTTTTTCTATTTCTATAAAATAATGCCATTTAAATTTTGGTAAGGATTGCATTGAATCTATAGATGGTTCTGAGTAATATGGACATTTAAACAATATTAATTCTTCCAATGCATGAACATATTTGCCATTTGCTTGGGTCTTATTCAACTCCTTTAATTTTTTATGATCACATTCATATTATTATTTACTAATCAGTTCATTTTTAATTTTTATTGAAGTATATTGACATACAATATTATATTAGCTTCAGTGTACAACATAGTGATTCAGTGATTATTTACATTATGAAATGCTCACTACAGTAAGTGTAGTTACCATCCATTGGTACACAAAGTATTATATTATTGACTATATTCCCTATGCTGTACTTTACATCCTGTGACTTATTTATTTTATAACTTGGAGTGTGTGCCTTAATCCCTTCACTTATTTCACCCAATAGTCCCACCCCTCTCTCTCTGGCTTCCACTAGTCTGTTCATTCTATTTACAAGTTTATTTCAGTCTTTGTCTGTTTGTTTGATCATTCATTTTGTTTTTCCAGATTCTACATATAAGTTAATTCATATGGTATCATCAAAGTCCTATAGTATTCAGTGTATAGATCTTCCACTTCTTTTGTTAAAGTTATTCCTAAATATTTTATTGTTTTTATTGCTATTGTGAATGGGATTGTTTTATTTCTTTTTCAGACATTTTGTTGTTGATGTTTAGAAACATAACTGATTATTGTGTGATGATTTTGTATCTTGCGATTTTACTAAATCTGTTAATTACTTCTAACAATTTTTGGTGGAGTCTAAGATTCTCTCTATATAAAATCACATCATCTGCAAACAAAGATAGCTTTGCTTCTTCCTTTTCAATGTGCATGCCTTTTATTATTTTTTGTTCCCTGGTTTTCCTAGATGTGGGTTTGTCATATATGGCCTGTATTGTGTTAAGGTATGTTACTTCTACATTCAGTTAGTTGAGCATTTTTATTATAAGAATGTTTTATTCTGGCGGATGCTTTTTCTGCATCTATTAAGATCATCTGACTCCTATCTTTCAATATATTAATATGGTGTATCACATCTATTGATTTGCTTATGTTGAACGGGCTTTGCATCCCAGGAATAACTCCCACTTGATCCTGATACCAAAGCCAGAGAAGGACACCAGAAGAAAAGTGAATTATAGAACAATGCTTCTGATGAATATCACTCTTAAAATTTTCAATAAAATATTAGTGAACAGAATTCAACAGCACATTAAAATGATCATATGCCATGAACATCTAGTATGTTTAAAAATTATGCTGGAGTAAGGAGATAGAAACTGAATGAAGTACTGATATATCTTTAGAGACCTTGGATCAAGGAACCAAAATTTGTGGGAGAGAGAAAATAACAAATAAACAACCTATACAAGTAATATATAGAGAGATATTCCTAAGCTTGAATCCCAGATCTACAAAGTAATAGCTGGTGACATTGGGTTAGTAGCTTAACTTTTCTGGGATTAAAAATATTCTGAAAAAATAAATCTTCATAAGTGTGTTCAGAATATAAAATTTAGATCAATTTAAATTGACATGGGGGTGGTAAGTTATTGTGGATAAGAACTCACCCTCAGGAGTTCTACTGCCTTGGCTCATACTCTACCTGTCCCATTACTAGTTCCTTGACAACTTAGACAATTTTTCAGATTGGATAATTTAGTTGTTTTCTTGGTTCTTAGTTTAATCACCTGTGAAATAGGGAAAATGGAAAAAGCAGAAGGTTTAAAGTGTTACCAACAGCTCTGACTTGTCTACTCTGAGTTTATCATACCTTTAAGAAGAAGTAGGGCTATTCCAGGGAGAATTCATGGCTAGAAATATAGATATGGGAATGACAAGTATATACATGATAATTAAAGTCAGTATTAGACATAGGGCAGATGATCTGAAAGTGGGGGAACTATTAGAACTAATAAATGTAGTTAGTAAAGTTGCAGGATACAAATCAATATACAAAAATCTGTTGTATTTCTATACACTAATAGTAAAGTAGCAGAAAAATAAATTAAGAAAACAATCCAACTTATAATTGGCATCAAAAAGAATAATTTACTTAGGAATAATTTTTTAATTCTATTTTCATTATTTTTGAAATTTATCTATCTATTTATTTATTTATTTAAGACAGAGAGACAGCATGAGTGGGGGAAGAAGCAGATGGAGAAAATAGACTCCCTCCTGAGCAAGGAGCCTGATGAAGGGCTCAATCCCAGGACCCTGAGATCATGACCTGAGCTGAAGGCAAATGCTTAACTGACTGAGCCACCCAGGCACCCCTACTTTGGAATATATTTAACTGAAGGGGTGAAAGACCTGTATTTTCAAAACTATAACATATTAATGAAAGAAATCAAAGGTGACACAAATAAATGGAAAGATATATCACACTCATGGACCAGAATAATTAATATTGCTGAATGTTTACACTACTTAAAACAATTGACAGATTTATAGCAATCTCTATCAAAATACAACAGGGGCACCTGAGTGGCTCAGTCAGGTAATTGACCAACTCTTGGTTTTGGCTCAGGTCATGATCTCAGATCACGAGATAGAGCCCATGAAGGGCTCTGCACTCAGCATGAAGTCTGCTTAAGGATCTCTCCCTCCCCCTTTCCCCACCCTGCTTTCATTCTCTCTCTCTCTCTCCCTCTCTCTCTCTCTAAAAAAAAAAAAAAAAAAAAAAGTAATTACCACAGAATTAGCACAAATAATTCTAAACTTTGTATGGAACCACAAAATACCCTGAATAGTCAAAGCAATCTGAGAAAGAACAAAGTAGAAGTATCACAATCCCAGATTTCAAACTATATTGCAAAGCTACATACTGGCACAAAAATAAACACATAGATCAATGGAACAGAATTGAAAACCAAAAAATAAAACCCATGCTTATATGGTCAATTAATATACAGTATAAAAAATAAGAATATACAGTTTGGAAAAGACACCCTTCAGTAAATGGTCCTAAGAAAACTGGACAGTCACATGCAAAAGAATGAAACTAGACCACTTTCTTATACCATATACAAAAACAAAATGGAGTGAAGACCTGAAACCATAAACTTTTAAAAGAAAACATAGGCAATAATCTTTTGTATATCAGCATTAGCAGTATTTTTCTGGTCCTGTCTCCTCAACAAGAGAAAAAAAGATATAAAAGGCAGAAGTAAACAATTGGGATTGCATCAAACTAAAAAGCTTTTGTACAATGAAGGAAGCCATCAACAAAATGAAAAGGCAACCTACTGAATGGAAGAGATCTTTGAAAATGATAAAGCAGATAATGGATTAATATCCAAAATATATAAAGAACTTATATAACTCAACACCAGAAAACCCAAATAGCCTGATTTTAAAATGGCCAGAGATTATGAGTAAATATTTTTTCCAAAGACAACAGAGATTGGGAGACCTGGATGGCTCAGAGGTTGGGTGCCTGCCTTGGGCTCAGGTCATGATCCTGGGATACAGGATCGAGTCCCGCATTGGGCTCCCTGCGGGGAACCTGCTTCTCTCTCTGCCTGTGTCTTTGTCTCTCTCTCTCTCTCTCTGTGTCTCTCACGAATAAATAAATAAATCTTAAAAAAAAGTTAAAAAAATAAACAAAGACAACAGAAATGGCCAACAGACACATGAAAATATGCTCAATGTCACTAATCATCAGGGAAATGCAAATCAAAACCACAGTGAGATACCTCCTCAGAGGTATGTCAGTATGGCTAGTATCAAAAGGATAAGAATAGCTTATAATTTAGTCAGAATGGCTAGTATAAAAAAGATAAGAAATAGCAAGGATTGGCAATAATGTGGAAAAAAGAAAATACTCCTGCACTGTTGCTGGGAATGTAAATTGGTGCAATCACTGTGGAAAGCAGTTCAGAGGTTCCTCCAGAAACTAAAACTACCATATGACCCAGTGTTTCCACTTCTGGGTATTTACCCAAAGAAAACAAAAACTGTAATTCATAGAATTCTTTGTATACCTTTATATATATATGTATATATATATATATATATATATATATATATACTCCCTTATGTTTATTGCAGCATTATTTACAATATCCAAAATATGGAAGCAATGTAAGATGAATGGATAAAGAAGATGGCATGTGTGTGTATAGTGTATAAATCAGTGTATATATATACTGATAATTCACTGATAACATAAACATAAAAATTTTAAATGTTATTTATTATATATTTACTAAAAATAAATACATATTTTGTATATAATAAATGTATAACATACTATATATAATAAATACATAAGATATAAGATTATATACAAATATATAACATATACAAATATGTAAGATTTAATATGTACATATAATAAATATATAACATATATATTTTGCATATGATATATATAACATATGCAATGGAATATTACTCCCATAAAAAGAATGAAATCTCACTATTTGTTATAACATAAATATTGCTACAGGTGGGGGATGTACAAAATAGGTAAATAGGGTAAAGAGATAAATTATTCTGGTTCTCAAATAAAATTAAATATAAAATTAAAATGAAATATAAAGTTAAAATAATAAATTATTTTTCATTATACTTAATAATTGATTAGATTATTTACATAATAAAAGCAGGTTGACTAGTTTACCTTGTTTGTTTCAATGCACTGAAATAATATTAATTCAAATAGGCTGTCTTGACTTTCATCCAATTTTTCCTTGTGCTGCAGCACTTCCAACACAGATGAGGGGGCCCAACAGGATCCTAAGTAGTCAAATTCAAAAAGTTTTCTTCATTTCAAAAAGTCACAGCTTAACTATGCATTTTGATATCAAATAGAAGTACCTTTTCAAAGTAGGAATTTGACTGCCACAAGAAGAACAGTCAATAACTATTCAAGAATGAAACACCACTGAGACGATTCTAAGGAGTGAGAGAGAGAAAAAAAAAAAAAAAGAATGAGCTTGAAGCTAACCCCTACACGACAAAGACTAAGGTTACATTAGAAAAATAAGAAAAGGGGCTAAATGTTGACAGCAATGCCTGTTCACCAGGTTAGGGTAAACCATGCACAGAGACCTATCCTGAGCCTCCAACTTCTCTAGTAGGAAAAGAGAACCCAGGGAGGACAATCAGATCCCCCACCAGTACTGTGGGTTGCTTTGTGAGAGCCACTATTCTGATCTTATCCCATAGAGATTGCAAGGGAATCTTCAGGGGTCAACTACTGGGAATGACTCTGATAAGGTAGAGGGGAAAGTCTTACAACAACCAGCACATGGATCTTGGTCGACCAAGTCTATATCCACAGCACCCAAGTGCTAGTCACAACCAGCAGTTTTGTTTATGTGCAAAACCAGGTTAGTAGTGCACTCTGATCAGGAAACTTGGCAGACTGAAGATCTTATTGATTCATATTACTAAACAAGAAGTTCTTGGGGCAGCCCGAGTGGCTCAGCAGTTTAGCATCACCCTCAGTCCAGGGTGTGATCCTGGAGACTTGGGATTGAGTCCCACATCAGGTTCCCTGCATGGAGCCTGCTTTGCCCTCTGCCTATGTGTGGTTTCCTCTGTGTGTGTGTGTGTGTGTGTGTGTGTGTGTCCCATGAATAAATAAATAAAATCTTTTTAAAAATTAAAAAAAAAGAAGTTCTGCAAGCCCTAAAGGCCTGGTTTGCCCATTTGCAGAAAAGATGCTGAATCACAGCCCTTAAACACTGTGGCAAGAGTTTCCTGGGCACATCTGAATACAGGGGTTGGTGACAATACCTGAAAGCTGTGTGGCCCAATAATATTTGAGGTAAGAGGTTTATCACTCCCATAACAAAGCAAGTTCTGAATATAGAAGACTCCCATAGTATGCATAGGCACAAAACTGTGGGTCCCTCCCAGCCTGTCCCAACCAGAGAGGTTGTTTGGGAAATTGAGAGTCCCTTGAAGCAGCCCTTCCCCCATCCTTCTTAGGCAAGGTTGCTGAGACATAGCTCCACCAACCCACTCTGGTTCCTAGCCCCATTCAACCAAAAGGGCTATTGATAACATCTGGAAGCCATACAGATCAGTGGCACTCAAGTGGAAGGAGGGGCAGGCAGAGCAAACCCTGAACTTGTTTGGCCAAGCAACTTGAGGCATGGGTCAGCTTGAGCTAAGACAACAAAGAATCTCAGTGGTCTTAGAGCTCCTTCTCCCATTGGGTCCAAGCATAGAAATTAATTTGTAGTTCTGCTCATTACTGAATATAGACTCCAGCCTGCCCATACAGGGAACCTAAATGGAGCAAATGAGAAACTATGTAGCCCATTCAAAAGTTTTGCTTACAGTAGTATTTGAACAGAGAGAACAGCCCATGGCTTTCTGAATCTGCAGAGAAGAACTGGTAACCTTGCCTGACCAGGAAATTTAGTGCACACTTTTGCCTGATTTGGAGCCCACACAATGAGTCTCAGCTACAGGTCCTGGGTCTCAGATTTTGATGCCTTCTAGGGCAGGCAAGCTAATTCATATTACTACAGAATATAGTCTGTAGTCCCAACTCTCTAGTAAGCCTGACCAGAGAATCCAGGTAAATGCAGGACCCATCTTACAGCATCACTGAGTAGGAAGCCAAACAGTCCAATCCAACTATTCTCAGCCATTAACACATACTCCCATCCCCAACCTCAGAGGGCAAACAGTTTTCTCACTCAAAAATAGAACATAACAGCAATACTCCCTTGCCCAAGAACATTACCCAGAAACTCAAACTAAGCTACTGGTGAAGATCTGTCTCTGCCAAAGCAAACCTAAAGTCTGGAAGGGGAACCTGATTAGTCAAATATGCAAATATCACTACAAAGAGTCAATGATTTTTTAAAAAGTAAATATAACACTGACAAAGGAAACTAATAAAGCTTTAATAACCGATCTTAAAGAAACAGAGATCTATAAACTATCAAAAAATCAGAATAATCTTAAAGACATTTAATGATTTAATGAACTGCAAGCACAGACAGACAACTAAATAAAATTAGGGAAATAATGCATTAAAAATGAGATCAACAAGGCAATGGAAACCATTAAAAACCCTAAAAATCCTAGAGATGGAAAATATAATAACTAAACTGAAGAATTTAATAGTTTCAAAAGTAGACTCAACCATATAGAAGAAAGAATAAGTGACTTTCAATCTTATAACTTGTAAAGTGAAAAGAAGGAAAATAGTTAAGAAATTCTACAAGACTTATGGGATCCAATGAAAGGGAACAATATTCACATTATGGAGATTCTAGAAGAAGAAGGGAAAGAGAAAGGGGCAGAAAGTATATTTAAAGCAATAATGGCCAATAACTACCTGGACTTGGGAAAAGAAATTGATATCCATATCCAGGAGGCCCAAAGGTCTCCAAGTTGAACCCAAATAGGACTACATTAAGACACATTACAATTAAACTGCCAAAAGCCAAAATCAAAGAATTTTAAGAGGAACAAGATAAAAGAGAAGTTACATACAAGGGAAACCTCCTAAGACTACAAGCAGATTTCTCAACACAGACAATTCAAGCAAGGAGAGAATGGGATAGCATATTTAAAACATTGAAAGAAAAAAATCTATCAACCAAGAATGTTATGGCCAGCAAAATTATCCGTCAGAAATGAACACAAAGCTTTCCCAAACAAAAGCAAGCTGGGGGAGTTCATAACCTTGAGACCTGCCTTACAAGAAATACTAATGGGAACTATGTGAGTGGAAGTTAAAGGACATTGGTTAACATCATAAAAACAGAAAAGTTAGCATATAACTCACTGGTAATGGTAAATTAACTCCAAATTAGAGTTGAATTAGAGTTAAAATTAAATTCTGTAATTAGGTAATAATGGCACATATTCACTTACAACTCCAGTTCAAAAATTTAAGAAAATGAATGTAGTTAAAATAACCATAACTAGGATAATCCATTATTAGTTTTACTGTATTAAAAACATGTAAATTATGACAGCAATAACATAAAATGTGAAGGGAGAGAAGAAGTAGAAGTGTAAGGTTTGGGGACTCTATTGACTGAAGTTGATATCTCCTTATAACAGGGTTTATAAATGTTTATATTTCATGTAAACCTAATGATAACCATTGGGAAAAACCTGTGGCAATTACACAAAAGAAAACGTTAAAGAAATCAATTTATACTGATATCAAAAGACATTAAAACAGAAAAAAAAAAAAAGCAAAATAAGAGACTAGGAACAATGAATTTGCAAAACAACCGAAGAGCAATTAACAAAATGGCAATAGTGAGTCTTTACCTATCAACAATTACTTTAAATGTAAACAGATGAAATTCTTCAAAGACATAGAATTGCATAAAAAAATACAATAATATGCTGCCTACAGAGGCTTATTTTAGCCTTAAAGATCCACATACACCATAAGTAAAATTAAGTAGAAAAATTTATTTCAAACAAATGGTAACAAAAACAACAACAAAGCAGAGTTAGCTATACTTACATCACATAAAATAGACTTTAAAAATGGAAAAAACAAAAAACAAAACAAAGAAAGTCATCACATTATGATAAAGGGGTTAATCTGGGCAGCCTGGGTGGCTCAGAGGTTCAGCGCCACCTTCAGCCCAGGGCCTGATCCTGGAGACCCAGGATTGATTTCCACGTCTGGCTCCCTACATGGAGCCTGCTTCTCCCTCTGCCTGTGTCTCTGTCTCTCTCTCTTTCTGTCTCTCTGTCTCTGTCTCTCTTTCTGTGTCTCTCATGAATAAATAAATAGAATCTTAAAAAAATAAAGAAGTTAACCCATCAAGAAGACATAACAATTGTAAATATTTATGCTTGCAGTATCAGAACACCTAAATAATAATGCAAAAACAGAGCTAAAATGAGAAAAAGTAATAAAACGTAATGCACTGATAATGGAGACTTTAATAATCCACTCTTGCTGATGGATAGGTCATCCAGACATAGAATCAATAAGAAAACAGCAGATTTGAACAGCATGATAGACCAAATGGACCTAACAGGCATATACAGAACATTCTGTCCAACAACAGCAGAATATATATTCTTATTAGGAACACATGGATAATTTTCTAAGATAAACCATATGTTATGCCATAAAACCAATCTTAGCAAATTGAAGAAGATGGAAATGTCTTCTCTGACCACACAGTATGAAACTAGAAATTAATAACAAAAAGAACACTGGAAGATTCACAAATGCAGATAAACAACACTCTTCTGAACAACCAATGGATCAAAGAAGAAATTGAAGGCAAAATAGCAAAGTTTCTTAAGACAAAAGAATATGGAAACACAACATACCAGAATTTATGGTATGCAGCAAATCAATCCTAAGAAGAAAGTTTAAACTTATAGCAATAAATGCCTACATTAAGAAGCAAGAAAGATTCCAAACAAACTAATTCTGCTTTAAACAACTGGAAAAAGAAAAACAAACCAAGCCCAAAGTTGGCAGAAAAAAGAAAATAATAAAGATTAGAAAAGAAATGAATAAAATAGAGAACAGAAGAAATAGAAAATATTAACCAAAGTAAGAATTATTCTTTGAAATGATAAATAAAATTGAAAAACCTTTAGCTAAACTAGCCAAAGAAAAGGTAACAGTACCCAAATCAGAAAACTATAAATGAAAAGGAAGACATTACAATTGCTATCAGAAGTACAAAGCATTATAAGAAGCTACTATGAAAAATGATATACCAAAAAATTAGACAACCTAGAAGAAATGGAAAAATTCTTAGAAAAATATAACTTACCAGGACTGAATCAGGAAGAAATAGAAAATCTAAACAGTTCAATAACTAGTAAGGGATTAAGTCAGTAATTAAAAAAAAAAAATCTCTCAATGAAGACAACCTCAGGACCAGAAGGCTTATTGGCAAATTTCACCAAACAGTTAGGGGGGAATTAACACAAATTCTTCTCAAACTTTTCCAAAAAAATCAAAGAGAAGAGAACACTGCCAAACTGCTTTCTAATGCCAGCATTATCCTAATACTAAGACAGAAATTTATTTCATTTACAATAGCATCAAAAACTATAATATACTTAGGAATAAATTTAACCAAGGAAATGAAAGATCTCTACTCTGAAAACTAAAAGACATTGATGAAAGACATTGAAGAAGTAGATATGTATCCCATAACCATGGATTGAAAACACTAATATTATTGAAGTGTCAATACTAAAATCATCTATAGACTCAGAAAAATCTCTATTAAGTTTTCAATGGAATTTTTACAGAAGTGAACAAAACACTCCTAAAATGTATATGGACTCAGAATAGCCAAAGAAATATGAGAAAGAAGAACAAAGCAAGAGGCATCACACTGTCTGCTTCAAGCTACAGTAATCAAAGCAATATGGCATAAATCAGACAAATAGACCAACAAAACACTATTAAGAGCCCAGAAATAAACCTAAGCATATATGGTCAAATAAGAGTTGACTAGGGTGCCAAGAATACTCAGTAGAGAAATTCAGTCTCTTCAATAAATGTTGCTGAGATGCTTGGATATTCACATGAGAAATAATGTAGCTGGACCCCTATCTTCCACCATTCACAATTAACTCAATAGATTAAATAGATTAAAGATTTAAACATAAGATCTGAAACCATGAAACTCCTGAAAGAACATATAGGAATAATGCTCCTTGACATGGGTCTTGGCAATGAGTTTTGGATATAACACTGTAGGTACAAGCAACAAAATCAAAACTAAACAAATGGAACTACTTAAAACTAAAGAAAAATTTTGTGCAGCAAAATAAACCATCAATAAAGTGAAAAATCAACCTATGATATGGGAATAAATATTTGTTAACCATATATCTGATAGAGGGTTAATATCCAATATATATAAAGAACTCATACAAGTCAATAGCAAAAAAAATATCCAATTAAAAATTGGGGAAAGGACCTGAATAAACTTTTTTTTTTTCAAAGAAGGCATATGAAAGACTAACTGGTACATGAAAAGATGCTCAAGATCAAGTCATAAGGGAAATGCACATGAAAATCAAAATGCAGTATCATTTTGTGCCTGTTAGAATGGCCATCATCATAAAGGCAAAAGATAACAAAAGCTAGCATGGATGTGGAAAAAAGGAATTCTTGTGCATGACTGGTGGGATTGTAAATTGGTACTACCATATGATCCAGCGATTTCACTTCTGGAATGCATCCAAGAAAAATAAAAATATGAACTTGAAAAGATATCTGTACCCCTCCCTGTTCATAGAAGCATTATTTACTATAGCCAAGACATGGAAACAACCTAAGTGTCCACTGATGGATGGATGAAGAAACTGTGAGATGATGATAGATGACAGATGCAAAAGTATATTATTCAGCCACAAAAAAATGAGAAAATCTTACCATTTGTGATAGCATGGATAGAACTTAAAGGCATTATGCTAAATAAAATAAGTCAGACATAGATGATATATGATCTCACTTATATGTGGAATCTATTATTAATAGATACATACATATATACATACCAAGCTCATAGAAAAAAATCACACATGTGATTTTCAGAGACAGAGGGTTCAGGAAGGCAGAATTGTGGAAAGGTGGTCAAAAGATACTGATTTCCAGTTATAAGAGAAGTAAGTACTAGGTATGTGCAACTTGAGAATTATTGGTAACACTGCTGCATGATATCTAGAGAAGTTTTTTTTTTGTTGTTTTTTTTTTGTTTTTTTTTTTTTATTTATGATAGGCACACAGTGAGAGAGAGAGAGGCAGAGACACAGGCAGAGGGAGAAGCAGGCTCCATGCACCGGGAGCCCGATGTGGGATTCGATCCCGGGTCTCCAGGATCGCGCCCTGGGCCAAAGGCAGGCGCCAAACCGCTGCGCCACCCAGGGATCCCTCTAGAGAAGTTTTTAAAAGAGTACATCCTGAGTTCTCATCACAAGAAGAAAAAATTTTTAAAGATGTTTGTTTGTTTGTTTGTTTGTTTATGAGAGAGGAAGAGAGAGAGAGATAAAACAAGCAATGGGGAGGGGCAGAGGGAAAGGGAGAAACAGACTCCCGGATGATCAAGGAACCCACTACAGGGCTGGATCCAGGATCCCAGGATCATGATCTAAACTGAAGGCAGATACTTAACTAACTGGGCCACCCAGGTGCCCCTGCAAGGAGAAAATTTTTTTCTTCTTCCCTTTTTCTTTATTGTAGCTGTAAAAGAAGACACGTGTTATCTGAAGCTATTCCAATAATCATCCTATAATATGTGTAAGTCAAACCATCATGCTTTACACTTTTTTTTTAAGATTTTATTCATTTATTCATGCTAGACACACAGAGACAGAGAGAGGCAGAGACACAGGCAGAGGGAGAAGAAGGCTCCATGCAGGGAGCCCGACGTGGGACTCGATTCCCGGACCCCAGGATCACACCCTGGGCTGAAGGCGGTGCTGAACCGCTGAGCCACCGGGGCTGCCCCATGCTTTACACTTTAAATAGAGACAGTGATGTATGTCAATTATTTTCTCCTTAACCGCCCCCCCCCCCAAAAAAAGTACTCTCTTCTCCATCTCTACTGAAAGAAAAAATCCTGTCCAAATACAATTTATATCTTAAGCTAACTTCAAAGTCGAGGTCTCTGTATGCACTAGGAGCCAAATGTAGAGGTGATACAGAGAGGTCCCCCCTCCTTTTTTTTGGCAACAGCATTTATTCTTTATGTATGAAGTACTTTGAAGGCCTAATAGGAAGTTAAAATAGCAACAGATGTCATTCCTTTAGGAAAGGATTAATATCAGTCCTGACCCACCTATCTTTATTTAACATACAAAAAACTGGGGCACCTGAATGGCTCAGTCAATTAAGTATCTGCCTTCAGCTCCAGTCATAATCCCGGGATCCTGGATCAAGCTCTGCATCAGGCTCCCAGCTCAGCAAAGTCTGCCTCTCCCCCTTTTCATGCTTTCTGTCTCTCTCAAATAAATTAAATGTTTTAAAAATTAAAAATAAAATAAATTTAATACTAAAAACTACTTAGATATTTTTGTTCATAGGAATTCTCTTTTCAAATTTTGAATGCTGTTAACATGGACTTTCGAAGAGATGATCACTTCTTTTCAGGACTGCATGGATTTTGCTTCAAGGTTTAGTTATATAAATTATTAGGAGGCCTAGGTAGATGACATAACAAAATGAAACTGAACTCTGGAACCTCATTTTATGCTTCTTCATTTCTGCGAGATTGAACATGTGCAGGGATTGTGGGATTGGCAATGGTATGACAGGGGTTTTTTTTTGTTTTTGTTTTGTTTTGTTTTGTTTTTGGTGTTTAATTTTGTTTTGTAAACTTCCTTTTCCTTATCCTTCCTTTTTTTCCTCTTACTCTTCCTTTTTCCTTTTCTTTATTTCTCCTGTCGAAATAAGTAAAGACCAATCAAATGAGACAGGAAAAAGCGACTGAATCAGAGTTTACAACAGCAAGAGAGTCAGCCACCATCATCTAGGTTCTGGTGGAGATGCAAAGGCAGGTAAAGGAAACGGAAATTTTTAGAGTGATATAAAGAGAAGTCTCAAATGGGCCCTGATCAGAGGTTATTGGCATGGGAAGCTGGAGGCAGGCAAACTAGAAGTGGGGAATTCTATGAAATTAACATTGGGTACATATTTGGCTTTGTCTGGTTGGTCCAAAGTTGGAAACAGGAGCAAAATTTAGAGAAGTTGTCAGTTATTAATTAAGCCCTGGACTTTTGGGACCAATTGTTCAATTGTTACAGAAGTTATTGTTCCCCTTCCTGTATTAGTATTAGATACCAATCTGGCTTCCTACAAATCTGACTTATAGAAAGCTGACTTCCTGAACTATTCACTGCAGATTGTGGGTCAGATTTTTGTTTTTCCATATGATCTGGCCATTGTCCATATGTATATTCAGTCTCTCACTCCTCTTAACTTTTTATCTCCTTTTCTCATCTTTCTTTATTTCTTCTTAATATTTATGTATTTTCTGAGAGTTCAGTAAAATTGGGTAAAGAGAATGTGAAATGTGGTCAAGGTTCAGTGTTTAAGGAGACAGTTTGTTCATTCACAGCACGTTCTGAGTAGCTCTTTTCTTAAATAAAGGATGGGCAATTTGGGTAATTTTGTGATCCAGATTGTGTAATTAAATTTGTTCCTATGAACAAATATTAAACACCATGCTATTATTTGACTGTTCTCAAACATAACAGTGAAGTACTTTTCTGTGTAAGTTTCTCAGAAAATAGAAACTTAAAACCTGAAACATGATTCAGTATCTTCTGGAAATGAAATTGAACTGAACATACTTTAGTTTCCCTACTCTGGATTGGCCAAACATTGGACTATTTTGAGATGAGACAGAGGGAAAAAATAACATAGCTTCTAATATGTACCTCCAAAATACTTAATCTTTTTTCGTTTTAGGGACTATGAACAAACCTTAAGTGTGTCCATTTGCCCTAACAATTCTTCCTATTTGAAGTTACATTCAAGTTTTTTAAAAATAGGCTTTAGAGAAAGTGGATGTTTGTTATCTTTTTGGGATATTGCCAACTGGAGCGGTAAACCTAAGTGAGTCAGTGAGAATCAAGAGAGGGAAACTCATTTAAATGAACCGCCAGATCTGATATTTTTATAGGACATCTGCTCCTGTGTGCTGAAGATCTATGATCAAAGTGCTAGGAGTATAGAAATATTTTATATTCTTTGCAGATTTGCTAACTTTGTGGATCACACTTTATTACTGAAAATATATTTTTAATGGCACTTCCTATTTTCAGGATTTTTAAAGCCAATTAGGCATTGAAACCTTTAGCTGTGAACACCTACAGCATCTTCTTTTATCCACTCTTCACCTAGCATAACACTGGGTTTTTCCAGGGGAAATAAATGTTGCTATATGTCTCCAGACTCAAGGAGGAGAGAGGTAGGTTAGGCCTCCAGATCATAACAGCCTCCTACTATATAAATGTGCTCAAGAACGGCATTTTTGAAGGTAATCCAGCTGTGCAAGCTGAATCATTGCTCACAGTAATTTTACTAATGCATTCCATCCTAAATTTAAAAGCCTGATGAGTCACCCTGTATTGCCAACTGCTTACATTATTAAGCAGAACATAAAAGCATTTACATACATTGGCATAATCCATTGCTGGATCAACCACATTAACTCCCACTTTTATAACCCTTCAAACTTCATATAGACAAAATAAATGATTCTTTAATCAATAGAATGCGCTGGAAAATATAGAATTAAAATGTCAGCTGTTCTATTCTCTCTCATATTTTATGTCTATATTGTTCTTCCATGAAAGTAGTTAGCCAATACACACGAAGTTGAAGGACAACAGAGGACTAGGTTAATTTTTCTAATGTGCTAAAATGGTACCCATGTGAAGATATAGGATATTTTTCTGGCATGGCTTAACAAGAAAGTATCCTTACATTAATTTAAGAGAGGCAGAGAGTGGACTAAATTCTCTCTGAAGAGTATATGGAGTCTAGAAAATTTTCAACTTCAGGAGTACCAGATCTATATGAGAGGTCTTAAAGTTCTTTATTTTTTAAAAAAAGGCAATGTTTCTGTGTTTAAAAAGAAGAAGCAACTTTTTCTAGGTAACAATAGTGTCTCTATACCTGTGGCTATTCTCTACCATTACAATCATCACTCATCATTTATTGTACATGGCACTTTTGATCTTCAGAATATTTGAAGCATTTTATCAAATTTTCCACACATCACTAGGAGGCACAGCTGCCTTTAACAGTGGATATCACACTGCACTTTTGAAAAGTATCTTGGGATTTTATTTATTGAGTCATTAATGATAGGAGCAGAATACCTATATTTATCATCATCTCTAAAAGAACACAATCAGTCATGTGTTCAAGACTTGAAAGCATTTGCTTATAATTTCTAAGGAAAAGATATGGTTGTTTGCCATGTTGCACTTCTTTTGTTCATGTAGTTTTTTCTTATTATGCTTTTTATATGTTTGCTCAGTATCCATATCATGTTACTATGCTGTGTCATTAAACATCTAGTATAGTCACTGAACATTTTACACTCAATGTTCATGAGATAATGATCTCATTTACACAATGAAAGTGTAACAGGATTATATCATATTTATGCAATATCAAATCCATCTTAAAGTTGCAGGGATCTTGAGGAATCACTAACCCATTTTTTTAAAGATTTTATTTATTCATGACAGAGAGAGAGAGAGAGAGAGGCAGAGACACAGGAAGAGGGAGAAGCAGGCTCTATGCAGGGAGCCCACTGTGGGACTGGATCCGGAGACTCGGGGATCACACCCTGAGTCCAAGGCAGACGCTCAACCGCCGAGCCACCCAGGCATCCCCACTAACCCATTTTTAAAGATTCTTGAATAGCTCCAGCAATAGGTAACTCACTACTTTAAGCAGCTTGAGGAGATGCCAGTTTCCAAAGCTGTACGAGGACTAGATTATTGCATGCATGAAAGGGTAAGAGATAAGGCTTGCCCTTTTCAGGGTATAAAAGTGAAACTGAGATTGCCATACAAACCAGAACCCCTGGAGAACAGCAGACTTAGCACATAGATATATTAGAAAAATATCTGGACACCAAAATAGGAAAAATCATAGAAGTTTGTTTGGGGTCCTCCATTCTTTGTTTCATAGTGGCTTAGCTTCTATGCTTGAAAAGAATCCCTCTCACTCAGAATTTATATTATATACATTTGGGATTTAACTTATTATACCTTAAGGGTTAAAGAACACCTGTCCCCAAGCTAATAAAAAATAGTTCTTGACCAGTGACAACTCTGGGAAGCTAAACATAAAACACAAAACCTCTCACACATCTTGAGGCAACATAGATATCCCTCCAAAAATCTCAGCAATAAATCATTTCATGAACCAAAAGTATAAAACATATAAAGAAATCATCTACTATAAGCGTGAGAGAGGGCTATTGGAATTAAAGTCCTAAGATCTTTGTATCTTTCTCAAGGAAGGAGAAGTATACTCTATATTAACTACTGAATCTGAAAAGTCAAGTATACATATTAAAAATTTAAGGGTACTTATAAAAAATAGAAAGAATATGCAATGTTAAATCAGTGGTGGTATATGGGAAAAGGAATAAACTCTAGAAGATAGAAAAAAAGTCAAGAAGTACCAAAAAGCAAGTAAAACAGATAGCAACAAATAAGATGGAATATTAAAAACAACTGTGGGAAATTACATTTCTAAGAAGATGAAGCATTCCTATTTCCCTATTCCTCCCACTAGGTACAACTAAAAACTTGGACATTATAAATAAACATAAGAAGACTCTGAAGGGTGAAGAAAAGACAGATTGGCTGAGGATCTGAGAACATAAGGAACAGGACAGTAATGATTTCCTTGAGTTTTCTTTTTGCTTTATACATTCCCTACATAGAGTTGAAATAGATACTGACACAGAAATACCAACACATAAGAAGAAAAAGAGCCCCCCAAAGCCTGCCCTCTTTTTTCAAAGGACCAGGAAAGACAGAAAACTCTTGGACAAGAGCCACTCTATTTCAGTCAAATAACACAGAAAACAAACAAACAGAAACAAAAACCTGTGCCAAACCCTCATCCACATCAGAAAAAGCCAAAAGAGGAACCTAGAGTTCCACTCTCAAGACAGTATAGGCAGGTATCTCAGTACCTCTGCCAGAGTGATGTCAGAGATGACCAAGTGGGAGCTTGACTTTGAATCCTTTTGACTAGTAACAAGTGTCCCACTCACGAAGTATCAGAGGAGACTACATAAGAAGCCTGAGTTTCAATAGCTACCCAGCACTGACAAGCTGCCTCAATTTATTTCTGCTAGAGTGGCATCAGAAGAGGCCTAGTGAAGAGTCAGAACTTCCACCATTACCCAGAGGAGGTTCCTCCACCCTCAGCTGTCACTGAATGGTGAGTAGGGACCATGGACTTCTGACTCCACCTAGTACTGAGAAGGCAGCTCCTAGCCATCCCCAACTTAGCCTGTCAAAGTGGTATAAGACAAAACCAGCTAAAATAGAAGATTTAAATAATAACCAGAATCCTGTAATATAATATGAACATCTTAGTTTGAATGGAAAATCATCATCATACCAAGTATCACAAGGAGCTCAATCAGAATAAAAAATGGACACCAAATATATATCAACACTGAGATAACAAAGACATTATTTCCTGACAAAAATTTATTTTATTTATTTTTTATGGGTATTTTATGAGAACTTTTTATTTTGAAATTTTTAACTTTCATTTTAAAAGTACAATTAATTCTCATTACCTTGGCCTGACAAAAATTTTAAAGCAGGTATTGTAATAATGCTCCAATGAACAATTACAAAAAATGCTGGAAACAAAAAAAAGTCTCAGCAAAGAAATAGAAGATGGGAAAAATGCAAAAGGAAACTTTCTAACTGAAAAATAGAGTATTCAAAATAAAAATAAATGGGCTCAACAACAAAATGTAGTGAATAGAGAAAAGAGTCAATAAACTAGAATATAGAGGAATAGAAATTACTCAGTTTGAACCACAGAGAGAATATGGACTAAATAAATATCATGAGAACCTGAAAGACAGATGAGACTATAACAAAAGATTTACCATTCATGCCATTTGAGTCTTGGAAGGATACAAGAAGGAATGTGAGGCTGAAATGGAATTCTTTACACAAAACTTTCCCAAATTTGACAAGAGACACAAACTGGCAAATAAAAGAAGTGAGTGAATCCAAAACAGGATAAAACCAAATAAATCCATGCTAAGACAGATCATAAGTAAGCTTTAAAAACTAAAGAAACAGAAATAAAAAATCTTGAAAGCAGCACAAAAAATGACACCTTATCTACAGAGGAAAAACAGTTTGAATGACAGTGTGTCCCTTGTCAGAGGTCTTGGAGGCCAGAAGCAAATGTCACAATATTTTTCAGGTTCGACAAAAAAAAAAAACTGGTGAGCCAGATTCTTCTACCTAGACAGTATCCTTCAGGAATGAATGGGATAATCAAGATATTATCAGGTGAGAAAAACAAAGAATTTGTCACCAGCAGACCTACACTAAAAGAATGACTAAACAGAAATGAAATGACATGAAGGAAACTTGAAATATCAGGAAGGAAGAATACAGTAAACAAAAATATAGGTAAATAGAAAGGGCTTTTTCTACCTTTTGAGTATTATAGATTATATTTGATGATAGAAGCAAAAATTACAGCACTGTCAGATGCAGATCTACGTGAGCAGAGATAAAATATTTAGGATGATCATATTATAAAAATAGGAAAAGTGAAGGGACATAAAGTAAAGTGTGCTTTCTGCACTTCACTCAAATTGGTAAAATGTTGACATTAATACACTATGATAAATTATGTGCGTATAATGTAATACCCAGAGCAATCACTAAAACAAGCTATAAAAAAGATACAGTCAAAAACACTATAGATAAAACAAATCAAAATTCTAAAAGATATTCAAGTAACTTAAAGAAAGATAGAAAACATAAAACAGAGAAACAAAGAGAACAAGTGGAAAACAAAAATTATAAGGCAGACTCAAGTGTTTTTCTCAGAGAAATGAGAATTCTGTTCACAAAAACCTATATAGGAATTTCTGTAGCAGCTTTATTCATAATAGACAAAAACTAGAAACAACTCAGATGTTCTTTAATAGGGGAATAGGGGCAGCCTGGGTGGCTCAGCGGTTTAGCGCCGCCTTCAGCCCAGGGTGTGATCCTGGAGACCTGGGATCGAGTCCCACCTGGGGCTCCCTGCATGGAGCCTGCTTCTCCCTCTGCCTGTGTCTCTGCCTCTCTCTCTCTCTCTCTCTCTCTCTCTGTCTCTCATGAATAAATAAATAAAATCTTTAAAAAAAATAGGGGAATAGTTAAACTGTAGTACATACACAATGTTGAAGACTACTCAGTGATTAAAAAGGAGCAAACTATATGATACATACAACCTGGATGTATCTCTGGATAATTCTATGTATGAGTAAAGCAAATTCCAAAAATTATATTTATATATATATATTCCATTTATATAACATTCTTGGAATGAAAAAACTATGGATTTCTTATGGTTGGTCTGTGCATCGTATATCTTTCCTTATCCCTTTACTTTCAACATATTTGTATATGTGAATCTAAAATGTGTCTCCTGTAGGCAAAACAGGCTATGTCTTTTAATTCACTCGGACAATCTCTGTCTTTTAATGGCTATGTTTACACAACTTCTATTTAATGGAATTATTATGTGTTAGAGCTTATGTCTGCTATTTTCCATTTTGTGATCTCTGTTTTTCATTTTTGTTTTCTTTTTCTGTGTGTTATGAGTTATTTGATTTTTAGTATTTCATTTTTACTTATCTATATGGTTTCTGAGTGTATGTTTTTAGTAGTTGCTTTATGTATTACATTTTATACAAAACTTAACACAGTCTACCAATGTTGACATTTTACCAATCTGAATGAAATGTAGAAACCATGCCTTAATTTCTCTTTCCCCTTTTATAATATAATGCTCAAATATTCCCCCTATGTTCATTTAAATGCTCATCAGAGTGCTATAATTTTTGCTTCAATCATCAAACTTAATTTAAAATATTCAGTATCACAATAACCTATTGCACTTATATATGTTCACTGATACCACACTGGTGATGAAAGATTTTTACCCTTTCCATTGTTCATTTATTTTTTTTTTTTTTGGATGTTTCCTTCTGTAATTTCTTGTTTAAGAGAGTTCTGTTAGCCCTTCTTTTAGAATAGGTTTATTGGCAATGATTCCCTTAGTTTTCCTTCATCTGAGAATGTCTTGATTTCTATGTCATTCCTAAGGAATATTTTCACTGGATATAGAACTTGGGGTTGAAATTCCTTTTCTTTTCACACTCTAAAATGATGTTACTTTTTCTTGGTCTCCATGCTCTCTGATGAGAAATCTGCTATTTCTAATTGTTGAATTGTTTTCCTCTGTATGTGGTAAGGTATTGTTTTCTCACTGCTTTCGAGATTTTTTCTTTGTCTTTAATATTCAGAATTTTGACTGCACTGTTTTGATGTGGATTTCTGTAAGTTCATCATGTTGTGGTTCTTTCAGCTCCTTGAGTCTGTAGGTTTATGTCTTTTGCCAAATATGGAAGTTTCAGCCATTATTTCTTTAATTACTTTTTCTGCTTCACTTTACATTCTTCTGGGGGACTCCAGTGATACACCAGGTTGCTGAAGTTCTGTCATTTTCTCTCTTTTTTTGGTATATTTTTCTATGCTTTTAAGATTTTCCTTTTTCCCTGCCCATTCTGATGTTGTGTTCATCCACTGATATTTTTATTTTAATTAATATATATTTCAGTTCTAAATTTTTTCATTTATTTATTTTTATATCTTCCATTGCTTTGCTGAAACTTTATGCTTCTTTACTTTATTCAGTCTTTCCTTTTTTTCTTTATTTGTTTTAAGAATTTTTAAAATTACTCCTTGACACACTTTTATGATGGTTGCTTTATCACTGTAGGATAATTCTGTCATCATCTCAATGTTGGTGTCTACTGATTATCTTTGTCTTTCTTCATTCAAGTTGAGATTATCTTCATTCTTTTTGATGCATAATTGTCGATTGAAACCTGGACAATTTTATGTTATGTTATGAAACTTTGGACTTATTTAAAACTTGTTTTTTTATCTGTCTTTGTATGATACTGCTCTGACAAGGAAAGAGGGTGTGGAAGAGCTCTGCATTGTTGCTTTGCATATCAAATAAAAGTCTAGGATCTTTCATTGGCCTTCACTAACATCCAATTAAGGGTGGGCAGCTCCTCATTACTGCTGGGCAGAGATGGGAATTCCAGCTAGGACAGCAAGAAATGCTTTTTATTGCTCCCCAGGCAGCTTCCACTGAGTCACTAAGGGAGAGGGCAGGGGTTGTGTTACTGCTGGATGGTGGTAAAAGTTCTTACTCCACTAGGCCTCTTCTAATTCTATTCCAGCAGGAAATAAGTAGGTTTCCTCATTATTGTTGGGTGGGTGAGTACGGAGAAAATGTCCAGGCTCCCCACATTGTCTCTGGTGATGCCATAGAAAAGGAGAAGGGGACACTTCACCATCTAAGAAGGATAAAACTATTAGTATAATGCTCAACCTCTTCTGACACCACCATAGTGATAAGGTGTTAAGATGCCTCATGTTAGCTTGGTGAGAATGGAAATCTAGACTTCTAGTTTGGCCATTGTAGACTTGGGTGAAGTTGAAGTATGTTCTGTGGTGTTTGGCTCAAGAAGAGTAATTATTGCCCTAAAATTTTTCATTCTCTTATGTTACTCCTTTCCTGGTCCTTTTGTTAAGGCGGCAGCTTTTTGTTTGTTTTGTCTTTTTGGTATATGCAAATTTTCAAGTTGCTCCTTCCAGTCTGGGACATACGAGGCAAACTGAAAACCTAGGGAATTCACCATGTATTGTCCCTCAACTTGAAGTCCCTAGCCATTCTGCTTTTTTCTTTCCAATTTATCTGAATCTCATGGTTGTTTTGTATATAATGTTCAACACATTTTGTTGTACCTGGTGGGAGGAATAGGAAAAAGTACATGTGTTCCATCTTCCTAAAATCAAACTTCTTTAGATTCCTTTTTGCATCTTCTTGTTCCCTGAAATAAAATATATTATAGCCAGGAGAACATAATCCTTGTACAGCAGCTTGATACTTTCTCATAGTCTGTTTGCTAAACTTGGATATCTTTGCTCCTATATGTAGACCAAAGATCAATATCCAAAATAGAGAAGGAAAAGAAAACAATTTAAAATAACCTGTACTTTCTTTATTGTATATAAATATCACCCATTGACAACTTCTCTTACACCTCTGGGCAGCAGTCTTACTCCTTTTTGGTCTTCTGGTTTCTAATGTAATTTAAACATGTGCATACTGTTTCCAGCATTTTTAGAGGTTTGCATATTTTCAATCCTACATGCTTCAATTTTTAATCTTAAAAAACAATTTTTTACTTTACACTATCATTTATTTAGTGCTATTATGTATTTCGCCAAGTGACATGTGTTTTGCCAGGTGACTATACTATTGTTAATCTTAAAATGATATGAATATAGGTTTTAGAGCTATTTATTCATAAAACATATTTTTTAATATTTATTTATTTATTTATTTATTTATTTATTTATTTATTTATTTTTATATGAGAGAGAGAGAACATGTGTGAGCAAGGGGAAGGGCAGAGAGAGGAGAAAGAGAATCTCAGATTCTGCATTGAGCACAGAGCCCAAAGCAGGCAGGGCTCAACCTCACGACCCCCAGATCATGACCTAATCTGAAATCTTGAGTTGGACACTTAACCAACTGAGCCATCCATGCTCCCCTTATAAAATGTATTTGTTCATAAAACATACTGACTTCACAGAAAAATAAGCAGACATTGTCCCAGCCTTCACGAATTTTGCAATCTAATGAGAGAGAGAGAAAGAGATAAAAAAGTAAGCAAACAAAAATATACAGTAACTACATGTTGTGTGAATGTTCCAAATGACTTTAAAACAGAGAAGAGTAGAGAATAACAGGGTAATGCAATTTAGAAATTTTGAGTCGTCAAGGAAGGCTACACTAGGGAGGTCATATTTAAGCTAAGCCTCAAAGGAACAAAAAGAAGTCAGCCCTACAAAGCATGAAATAGAAGGTGTTCTAGGCAAGAAAGGACAAGAGTAAAAGTAGAGTATATCACAAACTAATGCACAAGGTGTAGTGAATGACCTCACTACATTCTGAAACTGCCTTCCAAGGACCATTTCCACTTTGGCTTCCTTCAACTTTTCAAGATGTTGTTTCTGCCTACCATCTGCTCAAGCAGAAGGTGGTCAAGCCTCTGGGATGTTGGCAGTGCCAGTTTTCCTGGTGCTCCAGAAGCCTCCGGTCACTAGCTGATTACCCATTCCATCCAAATTCAAAAATCTCAAAACAATAACATTTTCTAATCTATCCAATCTCCAAAGCACAAGCCACAAGGAAAGTAACAAAATGAAAAGGAATGTTTTGATGAAATAATTTTAGACTGTGGATGGAGAATGGAATGCCAGGGTTCCTGTGCTAATTCTGCCATGTGTTACATGTATAGGCAATTGCCTTCATGACAAATTACTCTTTTCTCCCTGGGAGGATAAAATCTTAGAGGTAGGAAGGACCTTAGAGATTCAGCACTATAGCTTTCCTAGCACAACCAGGTATACACTAATTTTCAACCTCCATATCCACAGATCTATCTACTACATCTCACAGCTGTTACACTCAGAAAACCTGCCTTATCCGAGTTCCCAGGAATTTAAACTAGAATAAATGCTAAGTGATCAGTCTACATGGGAATGTAGGTATATAGTATTTATAAGTATAATCTATACACATTTTTAAGACAAAAGTATAAAATAGTTGCACAAATGCTTTGATTTCCTCAGAAGAACAGCTATACATATGCAAGGAAATGATGTTAGAGAAGAAGCCAAGTACATATAGTTTTTCTACCTCGATGTATATTCCTACCTCTGCTAAAGGCAAAGATAGTTAACTAGTAATTGCCTCAGGAAAATGAGACACAGAGAGCATTTTCTCTTTTCAGATAATGCTGAGCATTTTTTCCAGAGACGAATAAGACTTGACAAGAGGGAAAAGTATGGAAAAGATTTGTTTTCAGGTGATCCGAACACCAACTGTCAGCCTCAAAGGAAAATAATATGCAAGACAGAAATAAAAATGAATGACGACTTAATCAGGACATTATTAGAAAGGGCATGGAGAATTTTAACTATACCACTTCAAAGTTGTTCTACTTTCCAAAATCAAGGCATAATCTATGGCCAAAGATGAAGCTAGCAAGAATTCAGATCAGCTTTATTTTTCTGAGATCTTAAAATTTTTTTCTACTTCAGCCATAAGTAATTTACATAAATATAGTTTGACTCCAGTGATATCCTCCACCTTATCCATTGCCTAGTGAGATTATTTGACCTGACAATATCCACTGTACCTCTTCCAGGACGAACATCTTCCAAAGCATCTTCTGTAAGTCCCATTAAAGATTCAAGATATGTCTCAGAAAAAAAGATTCCATGTGAAGTTAAATTAAGAAATTAAAGCTAAATGAAGCTACATGCATCTTCTTCAAAGATTTTAGCAAAATAAGCTGGATTTCCCATGTCCATTTGAGCAAAGAACACCTCTATGCAACAAGAGAGAGAGTCTAGTGTTCCTTAAAACATAACTTGGGAACAAAACCCATGGCACTCTAATCAAGCTGCACTGTCCATCCACAATTCATACTTGTGTCAGCGGCATATATATTAAAATTGGAGAGATTCAGAGAAGATTAGTATGGTGCCTGCCCAAGGATGACATGTAAACCACAATTCATGGAATCCCTGTGTGAAACCAAAATTTATTTCCCCTTTAATGCTACAAAAATGTTCCATGGGTTATGAATCTGATCATTTGCCACTTAAGATGCACAGATTTATGGTCTTAGAACTCTCAAAAGAAAGGATATTTTTCCTTTATTCTCCTAATCTACTTCAATGCTTGTATCCCACAATGTGATTATCTAATCTAGCTTTGTAGCCCAGAGTAAGTAAGTTTATGTTGAGTAATAAATACTTAAGAATAACCAAGAACATCATGAAACAGAATAATAAGGGTAAAAGTAGTATAGGAATTTGCCTTACCATATATCAAAATATACTAAAAATTCACTTGAATATGATCAGTGTGATAGTGCATAGGAACAGACAAATAGATTATGGGAACCAAAGAAAAAATCCAAAAATAAATCCAAGAAAATATAATTATTTAACAAGCAACAAAAGGGCATTTGAATTCAGTGGGTAAAGATGATATACTTTAAAAGAATATGTGAACAAAGTCATATTTTTAAAAGAAAACAAAATTATATCCCTTCCTCACACCATATACAAAATAAATCACAAATGGACTATAAACTTAAATTTATTTTTAATGAAATAATATACTGTTAGAAAATCTAGGAGATTAAATGTTAAAAATCTAAAGAAAAGAAGACATTCTAAACCAAACAAGAAACCTAGGCCTACGAATAAATAAATTTAAAATATGTAAGCTTTTGTATGCCAAAATACATAATAAAAATAAATGAAAAAATAATGCAGATGATAAACTAACTACTGTTGTTTGAAATACACAGGGATTGTTGTAAAAAAACAAGAAAAATACAAACAACCCTATAGAAAAGTTGGCAAAAAGTAGGCAAAGACAATTCACAGCATAGAAGCTTTTAATGACAAAATTAATACTAATTAGGAAAATTCACCTTTACATAACCATAAAATAAAACTTTATACCACTAAGATTAGCAAATATTTTTTAAAAACAGTATGTTACTGGCAAAGATAGGAGATGAAAACATAAATTGTTACCGTCTTTGTAAAATGTAGAAAGAAATCTGGCAAGAGCAATTAAACGTAAACATACGCCTGATCCCACCCCAAAAGTAACTATACTCATACCATTTGACACTGAGTTCCTGCTTTTGGTCTTATTTCCTATTGAAAAGAAAAATCCTCAGTTAATATGAACATATGTATATAGATGATTAATATGAAACTATTTGCAGTGGCAAAAGATACAAATGAGTTTTTCTTTCACTGGGAAGGAGAAAGATGGAAAAAGAAGAGGATTAAGAGGACACTTACCCTGATGAGCGTTGAGTAACATAAAATTGTCGAATCATGATGTTGAACACCTAATACTAATATAACACTGTATGTTAATTATACTTGAATAAAAAATTTTAATTAATTTTTTAAAAAAGCATGGATCCTATGAACAATGAAGAAAATCTGGATCAACTAAAAATCATACCTTTTCTTGACACCATTAAAGAAGCTGGAATAGCCAGAGATGGACAGGTCCCTCCCAGGGGAAGACAAAATAGATTGATTTGCTTGTGACAGAACACAGGGAAAGAAAGGAGCTGGCTATTCAAGCTACTTCCATGGGTTCATTTGGGGCTTTTTCACAGAAACTTATCAGGCAGTCACCAAAAAATACTGGTGATAGGACAGGGGAACAGAACAAGCCCCCCCACACACATCTGCTTTGTAGTGTAGATATGCAAGAGGGGATGAGGACCCACTGTGGAAAAGGCATAGAGCCATAGAGCCTCATCACCCCTAATCCCCCACCACAGACATTTTTCTCATTTCAAACCAAAGCCTTAAGCTTCTAAAAAAAAAGGTTTTTAAAATGCTGTTACCTGCAGGGTACACATCAAGACCCATGATAGTTCATGAAAGGATAGAAGATAAAACAGAACATTTCCACTACTGATGGAAAAATTAATAATAATAATAATAATAATAATAATAATAAAAACATTGGATCGTAGACTCATTATTAATGCCATTAAAGGTTACTTACCACTGAAAAGTAAATCAGAAAATCTCTTCCATACAAGATTTTCCACAGATACAAAGCTTTGGTTGTCATGGAGAGGAGACTCCAGAAGGCCAAGAAAATCGCATGCTAAGACCCAGGCATGCTGGTCCAGTCTAAGGGGCTAGATCAGAATCACCAAGACTAGCTTGGCAACGCACTAAGTAGAAAGAATTGTGGTGGAGGGAGGGGGGGGAAGTGGGGGGGAGGTGGGGGGGCACTTAGAGACAGACCTTCCTGTGTGCAGGTGTTGGTAGGCTCAAAGGTGAGAGTAGAACACAAACACCAATAAAAGCCTTCTGTCACCACAGCTACCGCCCTAAGGCCAAGGCAACAATAGATGAACACTTGAGGACTTTTTTGGTAACAGTTTAATTGAAATACAGCTCACACACATTCAACTAATCACTTAAAGTGTACAGTTTAATTATTTTTTACTACCTTTACAGTTTTGTGCAGCCATCACCACAATTTTAGGACATTTTTATCTCCCCAAAAAGAAACTCCACACTATTTAGACAGCCCCATCTCATCCATCTCAGTGACCCCTCCCCAACCAACCAGCTCTAAGACAAACACTAATTTACTTGTTGCTTCTATGAATTTGCCTATTCTGGATATATTCTGCATAAATTAAATCATATAATTTGATTATTAATTGTGGCCTTTTGAGACTGACTTCTTTCACTCAGTGTTTTTTAAAGGTTCATCTATGTCACAGCATCTATCAGTACTTCATTACTATATAGCCAATATATATTCCATATTTTGTGTATCATTTCATCAGTTGGTGAACATAGGAGTTATTCTTTTAGCCAATCATGAATAATGCTGCTATGAATGCTCACATACATTTTTTTAAGGATTTTATTTATTTATTTGAGAGAGAGAAAGAGTACAAGCAGTAGGGAGAGGGAGAAGCAGACTCCCCGCTGAGCAGGGAGGCTGATGTGGAGCTCAATTCCAGGACCCTGGGATCATGTCTTGAGCTGAAGGCAGATATTAAATGGACTGAGCCACCCAAGCACCCCTCACATACAATTTTTGTGTAGATATATCTTGTTTTATGGGATGTATATACTTAGGAGTAGAATTGCTGGGTTATACGGTAATTATACATTCCATTTATTGAGGAACTACCAAACTATTTTCTAAAGTACCTGTATTATATCCATTCTCAGCAGCAGTGTATGGGGTTTTGATTTACCTAACACCTTGCCAAAACATATTATCAGTCTTTTAAATTGCATCCATTCTAGTTGGTGAGAAATGGTATCTCATTGTAGTTTGGATTTGCATTGTCCCAGTGACTAATGATGTTGCACATCTTTACATATATTTATTGTCCATTTATTTATATGTCTTCATTGGGAAAATTATTATATAAATCATTTGCCCATTTTTAATTGAGTTATTAGTCTTTTTACTATAGAGTTATATGAATATTTTATGTTTTATATGTAACTGTTACTTTATGTTTTATACGTAATTCTGATATATAATTTGTAAACATTTTCTCCTGTTGTGTGGATTATCTTTCACTTTTTTCCCCAGCTTTATTCAGATACAGTTTACATGTATATATTATGAAATGTTTACCCCAAAAAGTTAGTTAACACATCCTTCACCATATATAATTACAATTTTATTGTTGTTGGTACTATAGTTAGAATACAACTCTACTTACATAGCAACTTTCAAATATATAGTTGATGCTTCCAGTACTCTGTTGAATAGGCATGGGAAAAGTGGGCACACTTGTCTTGTTCCTTAACTTAGAGGGAAATCTTTCAGCCTTTTATTTTTGAATATGATATGGGTTTGGGTATGGAGTATGGGTTTGTCATATATGACCTTTATTGTGTTGAGATATGTTCCTTCTATATACAACTTATTGAGCATCTTCATAATGAATGGATTTTTTTTTTATTTTGTCAAATGTTTTCTCTGCATCTGTTGAGATGGTCATATGATTTTTGGTCTTTCATCCTATTAATGTGGTGTATCATGTCTATTGATTTGCGTTTTTTGAACCATCCTTGCATTCCAGGGATAAATCTTGCTTAATCATGATATATATGATCATTTTAATGTGGTATTAAATTGGGTTCCATAGAATTTATTTCAGAATTTTTGCATCTGTATTTATCAAGAATATTGACCTGTAGTTTTCTTTTAATATAGTATACTTACTTGCCTTTTGTATCAGGGTAATGCTGGTCTCACAAAATAAATTAGGTATTCCCTCCTCCTCAATTGTTTTGAAGTTTCAGAAGAATCAGTCATAATTATTTAAATGTTTGGTAGAATTCACCAGTAAAACCTTATGTCACTGGGCTTCTTTGTTGTTTTTGTAAGACATTTGATTAATGGTTAAGTCTCCTTACTTTTAATTGGTCCATTCAGATTTTCTGTTTCTTCATGATTCAGACCTGGTAAATTGTATGCTTTTCAAAATCTATCCATTTCTTCTAGGTTGTCCAATTTTTTGATATATAAATATTTATAGTAATCTCCTATGGTCCTTTGTATTTATGTGTAATCTGTCTCTTCATTCACTTATTTTGTTTATTTAAGTCCTCTATTTTTTTTCCCTTGGTAAGTCTAGGTAAAGGTTTGTCAATTTTGCTTATCTTTTCAAAAAACAAATTCTTTGTTTATCTTTTTTAAAAAAGATTTTATTTATTTATTCATAAGAGACACAGAGACAGGTAGAGACACAGGCAGAGGAAGAAGCAGCTCCTTCTGGGGAGCTTGATACAGGATTCAATCCCAGTTCACGACCTAAGCCAAAGGCATATGCTCAACCATTGAGCCACTCAGGTGGCTATATTTTTTATTGTTTTTCTGGTCACTATTTCTACTCTTACCTTTGTTATTCCCTTCTCTCTGCTAACTTTGGCTTAGTCTGTTCCTTTTTTTTCCAGTTTCTTGAGGTGGAAATCACTATGAACTTCCCCCTTAGCCCTGCTTTTGTTGCATTTCATAAGTTTTCATTTATTGTGTTTCCATTTTCATTGGTTTCAAGATCTTTTTAAATCTTCCTTTTGATTTTTTTTGACCCATTGATTATTCAGAGAGTGTTATTTAATTTCCACAAATTTGTGCATTTTTCAACTTTCTTCCTGTTATTGGTTTCTATCTTCATACCACTGTGGTCAGATTTATAGCTAAGTATTTCACTTTGAAAATACTAATGTAAATGTTATTGTGTTTTTAACTTTTGTTTTGTTTTGTTTTGTTTGTGTGTGTTTTTAGCTTTGAATCCCATTTGTAAATAGTTACTTTGGTATGTTCATATAATATCATCAATGTATCATGTAAGCTTGGTATTACTGCTTATTCTTATTAGTTCCAGGAACATTTTGTTTATTTTTTTAAGGCCACACACACAAATAAACAAAGATGTCTGCAAACAAAGATAGTTTTATTATTTCCTTCATAATCCATACTTTGGCCCTTTTCTTGTTTTATTGTATTAGCTAAGACATCTAGTATAATTTGAAAGGGGTGGTGATAGGAGACATCCTTGCATTTTCCTAAATTAGTGAGGAAGCTTCAAGTTTCTCATGATAAAGTATGATTTTAGCTGCAGAGTTTTTGTAGATATTCTTTATCAAATTGAGGAAAGTTCCTTATGTTTCTAATTACTGAGAATTCATCATGAAGTGTTGAATTTTGTCATATACTTTTTCTGAATCTATTTATATAATCATGTGACTTTCTTCTTTAGCCTATTGATTTGATGGATTACATTAATTGACATTTGAGTATTAAATAGCCTTGCATACCTCAGATAAACCTCACATTTTCATGGCATACAATTCTTTTTACACATTGTTGGATTTAATTTGCTAATATTTTGTTGAAGATTTTTCATATATGTTTATGAGAGATATTGGACCATGGTTTTCCTTTTTTGCAATGTCTTTGTCTGTTTTCATATTAGAATAATGCTACTCTCACAGAATGAGTTAGGAAGCATGCCCTCTACTTCTATCTCCTAAATGAAATTTAGAGGATTGGCATAATGCCTTCCGTAAATGTTTGTTAGAATTCAACAGAGAATCATTTGGGTCTGGTACTTTCTATTATGGAAGCTTATTAATTAGACTCAGTTCCTTTTTTTCTTACTATTTTTTATTGAGATAAAAAGACATACATTACTTCAGCTGTATAACATATTGATTCAATATTTGCATATACTACAAAATGATCACCATAATAAATCTAGTTATCATTCATTACTACATATATTTGTAATTTTTTCTTGTGATGAGAATTTTAAGATCTCTCTCAGCAACTTTCAAATATGCAATACAGTATTAATAATAGTCACCTTGGTGTACATTACGTTCCCATGTCTTATGTATTTTAGAAATAGAAGATTGTACCTTTTGACTCCACCCATTTTGCCTCCAAGCCCACCCCACCCCCACTGTGCCTCTGGCAACAACCACCCTGTTCTTTTTTTTTTTTTTAATTTTTTATTTATTTATGATAGTCACAGAGAGAGAGAGAGAGAGAGAGAGGCAGAGACATAGGCAGAGGGAGAAGCAGGCTCCATGCACCGGGAGCCCGATGTGGGATTCGATCCCGGGTCTCCAGGATCGCGCCCTGGGCCAAAGGCAGGCACCAAACCACTGCACCACCCAGGGATCCCCCAACCACCCTGTTCTATTTCTATAATTTTTTTTTCTTTTTTAGATTTCACATGTAAGTGAGATGTTCAGGTATTTGTCTTTCTCTGTCTAGCTTTCTTCACTTAGCATAATGTCTTAATGGTCCATTCATGTTGTTGCAAATGGCAGGATTTCTTTCTTTTTTGTGTTTCAATAATGTATGTTGTACATATATACCGCATTTTCTTTATCCATTTATCTTTTGATGGACATTTAGGTAGCTTTCATATCTTGACTAATGTAAATAATGCTGTGATAAACATGGTGTGCATATATCTTTTTGAGTTAGTGTTTTTATTTTCTTTGATAAACATCCAGAAGAAAATTGCTGGAGCATATGGTAGTTCTCTTTTTAATTTTTTGAGAAACCCCCATACTCTTTTCCATAGTGGCTATACCTATTTACATTTCCACCAACAATTCACAAATGTATCCTTTCTCCATATCCTTGTCAACACTTGTTATTTCTTTTTGATAATATTCATTTTAACAGATGTGAGGAAATATCACATGTGGATTTGATTTGGACTTCCAAAAGTGATGTTAGGCCTATTGTTATGCATCTGTTGACCACCTACATATCTTCTTTGGGAAAATGTCTATTCAGCTCCTCTGCCTATTTTTAAAATCAGATTTTTTGTTGTTGTTTTGGTTTTTTGTTTTATGCTACTGAGTTGTATGCATTCTTTTTTTTTTTTTTTGAGTTCTTTTTTTTTAATTTATTTTTTATTGGTGTTCAATTTACTAACATACAGAATAACCCCCAGTGCCCGTCACCCATTCACTCCCATCCCCCACCCTCCTCCCCTTCTACCACCCCTAGTTCGTTTCCCAGAGTTAGCAGTCTTTACGTTCTGTCTCCCTTTCTGATATTTCCCACACATTTCTTCTCCCATCCCTTATATTTCCTTTCACTATTATTTATATTCCCCAAATGAATGAGAACATATAATGTTTGTCCTTCTCCAATTGACTTACTTCACTCAGCATAATACCCTCCAGTTCCATCCACGTTGAAGCAAATGGTGGGTATTTGTCATTTCTAATAGCTGAGTAATATTCCATTGTATACATAGACCACATCTTCTTTATCCATTCATCTTTCGATGGACACCGAGGCTCCTTCCACAGCTTGGCTATTGTGGACATTGCTGCTATAAACATCGGGGTGCAGGTGTCCCTGCGTTTCATTGCATCTGTATCTTTGGGGTAAATCCCCAACAGTGCAATTGCTGGGTCGTAGGGCAGGTCTATTTTTAACTCTTTGAGGAACCTCCACACAGTTTTCCAGAGTGGCTGCACCAGTTCACATTCCCACCAACAGTGTAAGGAGGCTTCCCTTTTCTCCGCATCCTCTCCAACATTTGTGGTTTTCTGCCTTGTTAATTTTCCCCATTCTCACTGGTGTGAGGTGGTATCTCATTGTGGTTTTGATTTGTATTTCCCTGATGGCAAGGGATGCAGAGCATTTTCTCATGTGCATGTTGGCCACGTCTATGTCTTCCTCTGTGAGATTTCTGTTCATGTCTTTTGCCCATTTCATGATTGGATTGTTTGTTTCTTTGGTGTTGAGTTTCATAAGTTCTTTATAGATCTTGGAAACTAGCCCTTTATCTGATATGTCATTTGCAAATTTCTTCTCTCATTCTGTAGGTTGTCTTTGAGTTTTGTTGACTGTATCTTTTGCTGTGCAAAAGCTTCTTATCTTGATGAAGTCTCAATAGTTCATTTTTGCTTTTGTTTCTTTTGCCTTCATGGATGTATCTTGCAAGAAGTTACTGTGGCTGAGTTCAAAAAGGGTGTTGCCTGTATTCTTCTCTAGGATTTTGATGGAATCTTGTCTCACATTTAGATCTTTCATCCATTTTGAGTTTATCTTTGTGTATGGTGAAAGAGAGTGGTCTAGTTTCATTCTTCTGCATGTGGATGTCCAATTTTCCCAGCACCATTTATTGAAGAGACTGTCTTTCTTCCAATGGATAGTCTTTCCTCCTTTATCGAGTATTAGTTGACCATAAAGTTGAGGGTCCACTTCCGGGTTCTCTATTCTGTTCCATTGATCTATGTGTCTGTTTTTGTGCCAGTACCACACTGTCTTGATGACCACAGCTTTGTAGTACAACCTGAAATCTGGCATTGTGATGCCCCCAGATATGGTTTTCTTTTTTAAAATTCCCCTGGCTATTTGGGGTCTTTTCTGATTCCACACAAATCTTAAAATAATTTGTTCTAACTCTCTGAAGAAAGTCCATGGTATTTTGATAGGGATTGCATTAAACGTGTAATTGCCCTGGGTAACACTGACATTTTCACAATATTAATTCTGCCAATCCATGAGCATGGAATATTTTTCCATCTCTTTGTGTCTTCCTCAATTTCTTTCAGAAGTGTTCTATAGTTTTGAGGGTATAGATCGTTTACCTCTTTGGTTAGTTTTATTCCTAGGTATCTTATGCTTTTGGGTGCAATTGTAAATGGGATTGACTCCTTAATTTCTCTTTCTTCAGTCTCATTGTTAGTGTATAGAAATGCCACTGATTTCTGGGCATTGATTTTGTATCCTGCCACGCTACCAAATTGCCGTATGAGTTCTAGCAATCTTGGGGTGGAGGCTTTGGGTTTTCTATGTAGAGTATCATGTCATCAGCGAAGAGGGAGAGTTTGACTTCTTCTTTGCCAATTTGAATGCCTTTAATGTCTTTTTGTTGTCTGATTGCTGAGGCTAGGAGTTCCAGTACTATGTTGAATAGCAGTGGTGAGAGTGGACATCCCTGTCTTGCTCCTGATCTTAGGGGAAAGGCTCCCAGTGCTTCCCCATTGAGAATGATATTTGCTGTGGGCTTTTCGTAGATGGCTTTTAAGATGTTGAGGAATGTTCCCTCTATCCCTACACTCTGAAGAGTTTTGATCAGAAATGGATGCTGTATTTTGTCAAATGCTTTCTCTGCATCTAATGAGAGGATCATATGGTTCTTGGTTTTTCTCTTGTTGAAAAGATGAATCACATTGATTGTTTTACGAGTGTTGAACCAGACTTGTGTCCCGGGGATAAATCCTACTTGGTCATGGTGAATAATTTTCTTAATGTACTGTTGGATCCTATTGGCCAGTATCTTGTTGAGAATTTTTGCATCCATGTTCATCAGGGATATTGGTCTGTAATTCTCCTTTTTGGTTGAGTCTTTGTCTGGTTTTGGAATTAAGGTGATGCTGGCCTCATAGAACGAATTTGGAAATACTCCATCTCTTTCTATCTTTCCAAACAGCTTTAGGAGAATAGGTATGGTTTCTTCTTTAAATGTTTGATAGAATTCCCCTGGGAAGCCATCTGGCCCTGGACTCTTGTGTCTTGGGAGGTTTTTGATGACTGCTTCAATTTCCTCCCTGGTTATTGGCCTGTTAAGGTTTTCTATTTCTTCCTGTTCCAGTTTTGGTAGTTTGTGGCTTTCCAGGAATGCATCCATTTCTTCTAGATTGCCTAATTTATTGGCATATAGCTGTTCATAATATGTTTTTAAAATCGTTTGTATTTCCTTGGTGTTGGTAGTGATCTCTCCTTTCTCATTCATGATTTTATTAATTTGAGTCTTTTCTCTCTTCTTTTTAATAAGGCTGGCTAATGGTTTATCTATCTTATTAGTTCTTTCAAAGAACCAACTCCTGGTTCTGTTGATCTGTTCCACAGTTTTTCTGGTCTCGGTTTCGTCGAGTTCTGCTCGAATCTTTATTAACTCTCGTCTTCTCCCGGGTGTAGGATCTATCTGCTGTTTTTTCTCTAGCTCCTTTATGTGTAAGGTTAGCTTTTGTATGAGTTCTTTCCAGTTTTTGAATGGATGCTTGTATTGCGATGTATTTCCCCCTTAGGATTGCTTTTGCTGCATCCCAATGATTTTGAACGGTTGTATCTTCATTCTCATTAGTTTCCATGAATCTTTTTAATTCTTCCTTAATTTCCTGGTTGACCCTTTCATCTTTTAGCAGGATGGTCCTTAACCTCCACGTGTTTGAGGTCCTTCCAAACTTCTTGTTGTGATTTAGTTCTAATTTCAAGGCATTATGGTCTGAGAATATGCAGGGGACGATCCCAATCTTTTGGTATCGGTTCTGACCCAATATGTGGTCTATTCTGTAGAAAGTTCCATGTGCACTTGAGAAGAATGTGTATTCAGTTGAGTTTGGATGTAAAGTTCTGTAGATATCTGTGAAATCCATCTGGTCCAGTGTATCATTTAAAGCTCTCGTTTCTTTGGAGATGTTGTGCTTAGAAGACCTATCGAGTATAGAAAGAGCTAGATTGAAGTTACCAAGTATAAGTGTATTATTATCTAAGTATTTCTTCACTTTGGTTAATAATTGATTTATATATTTGGCAGCTCCCACATTCGGGGCATATATATTGAGGATTGTTAAGTCCTCTTGTTGGATAGATCCTTTAAGTATGATATAGTGTCCCTCTTCATCTCTCACTACAGTCTTTGGGGTAAATTTTAGTTTATCTGATATAAGGATGGCTACCCCTGCTTTCTTTTGAGGACCATTCAAATGGTAAATGGTTCTCCAACCTTTTATTTTCAGGCTGTAGGTGTCCTTCTGTCTAAAATGAGTCTCTTGTAGACAGCAAATAGATGGGTCCTGCTTTTTTATCCAGTCTGAAACCCTGCGCCTTTTGATGGGGTCTGTAGCCCGTTCACGTTCAGAGTTACTATTGACAGATATGAGTTTAGTGTCATCATGATATCTTCAGTCCTTGTTTTTGTGGATTGTTCCACTGAACTTCTTCTTAAAGGGGAATTTTAAGAGTCCCCCTTAAAATTTCTTGCAGAGCTGGTTTGGAGGTCACATATTCTTTTAGTTGCTGCCTGTCTTGGAAGCTCTTTATCTCTCCTTCCATTTTGAATGAGAGCCTTGCTGGATAAAGTATTCTTGGTTGCATGTTCTTCTCACTTAGGACCCTAAATATATCCTGCCAGCCCTTTCTGGCCTGCCAGGTCTCTGTAGAGAGGTCTGCTGTTACCCTAATATTCCTCCCCATAAAAGTCAGGGATTTCTTGTCTCTTGCTGCTTTAAGGATCTTCTCCTTATCTTTGGAATTTGCAAGCTTCACTATTAAATGTCGAGGTGTTGAACGGTTTTTATTGATTTTAGGGGGGGATCTCTCTATTTCCTGGATCTGAATGTCTGTTTCCCTTCCCAGATTAGGAAAGTTTTCAGCTAGAATTTGTTCAAATACATATTCTGGCCCTCTGTCCCTTTCGGCGCCCTCGGGAACCCCAATTAAACGTAGGTTTTTCTTCCTCGGGCTGTCGTTTATTTCCCTTAATCTATCTTCATGGTCTTTTGTTTGTCTCTTTTTTCCTCAGTTTCCCTCTTTGCCATCAACTTGTCTTCTATGTCACTCACTCGTTCTTCCACCTCGTTAACCCTCGTCATTAGGACTTCTAGTTTGGATTGCATCTCATTCAATTGATTTTTAACTTCTGCATGATTAGCTCTAAATTCTGCAGTCATGAAGTCTCTTGAGTCCTTCATGCTTTTTTCTAGAGCCACCAGTAGCTGTATAATAGTGCTTCTGAATTGGCTTTCTGACATTGAATTGTAATCCAGATTTTGTAACTCTGTGGGAGAGAGGACTGTTTCTGATTCTTTCTTTTGAGGTGAGGTTTTCCTTCTAGTCATTTTGCTCAGTGCAGAGTGGCCAAAAACAAGTTGTATTGGGAAAAGGAGAAAAAGAGAGGAGAGAAAGAAGGAAAGAAAAGAGAAAGAGAAAAAAAAGGAAGAAAAAAAGAAAAAAAAAGAGAAAGAGAAAGGGAAAAAAAGGTTGGGGGAAGCAAACAAATCAAAAAGCAAAGCAAAACAAAACAAAACAAAAAACAAAAAGCCCACGGGGGAGTGTCTTCTGCTTCTGTGTACTTTAAGTCCTTTGACTTCCCCTGGAACTTGTCCGTCTTGCTGGTCTTCCGGGGGAGGGGCCTGTTGTGCTGATTTTCAGGTGTGAGCACTTGGGGGAGCTGCTCTGCCCCTGCCTGGTGCAGGGCTCAGTGGGGGTTGTTTACCCCGTGAGGCCGCAGGAGCAACAGCCCCAGTGGCGGGGCCAGCTCTGGAGCCCTGGATTCAGCCCCCGCAGTAGCTCCAGAGCTCTCCGTCTGCAGGGCCTGGAGGCTCCGGGGCGGGGCCGCTGATCTGCTCAGCTCGGGGCAGGAGCGTCCTTGCTGTCCTGGGCCCTCCCGGCCTCTGCCTGTCCCGGGGGAGGCCGGATCCTGGGCTGTGTCCTGGCGCCCTGTGCTTCGGGACCTGCGTTGTTGGATTCGCGCTCCCGCCCCGCAGCCCCCTCCGCAGAGCCGCCGCCCGAGCCCCCCGAGCTGCTCCCGGGGCCCCGCAGCCCCCTCCGCGGAGCCGCCCCCCGAGCCCCTCCAGCTGCTCCGGGTCCCGCCGTGCGCGCTGCAGCCCTTAGGGAGCTCGGTGCACTCTCCCGGGGCGCAGGTGTCTGTTAGTGTCCCCGGGAGCCCGAGGGCATCCCCGCCCTCCTGGGTCCTGCTCCACCTCCCTGCGAGCCCCTTTCTGCCCGGGAAGGTCGGTGCAGCTCCTGCGTCTCTGGGACGGGGCTCTCCTGTCCTGGGGACACTCGCCCCTGGCCTCAGCCCGGCTCCTCGCGGGGCCCCTCCCCCTTGGAGGCCTTTTGTTTCTTTATTTCTTTTTCCCCGTCTTCCTACCTGGATAGAAGCGGGAACTCTTCTCACTGTAGCATTCCAGGTGTTCTCTCTTTAAATCTCAGGCCAAATTCATAGATTTTCAGGGTAATTTGAAGGTAATTTGGTTGGGACAGGTGATTTGGGGACCCTACTCTTCCGCCGTCTTGCCCCTCCTCCGAGTTGTATGCATTCTTTATATATTTTGGACATTATACTCTTATCAAATAATATGATTTGCAAATATTTTCTCCTTCAATAAGTTACCTTTTCATTTTGTTGATGGTTTCCTTTGTTGTGCAGGAACTTTTTAGTTTAATATGATCCCACTTATCTTTTGTGGTTTCATAGAAATTTAGAATTGCTTGTTCTATTTCTGTGAGAAATGCCATTGCAATTTTGACAGGGATCACATTGAATCCATAGATTGCTTTGGGTATCATGGGCATTTTAACAATATTAATTATTCCAATCCATGAGCATGGAGTATCTTTCTATTTATTTATGTCTTCTTCAATTTCTTTCAGGATCTTAGTTTTCATTGTACCGATCTTTTCACCCCCTTGGTGATTTACTATATCAGCTGCAAATAGTGACAGTTTTACTTTTCTTTCCAATTGAACATTTTTATTTTCCTTGCCTAATTGCTCTGGCTAGGACTTTCAATATTATATTGAATAAAGGTGGCAAGAGTGAGCATTCTTGTCTTAATCCTGATCTTGTTTCAGCATTTTGCCATTGAGTATGATGCTAACTGTGGGTTTCATAGACTCAATTTCTGTAATAGAATTAGGCCTATACAATATATCTATTTTGTCTTCTGTGAGTTTTGGTCTTTTAATGAATTGATCCATTTCATTTTAATTATCAAGTTTATGGGCATAAGGGGCTCAGTCAGTTAAGTATCTGCCTTCAGTTCAGGTCATGATCCTGGAGTCCCAGGATTAATATCCACATCAGGCTCTGCATTCAGTGGGGAGTTTGCTTCTCCCTTTGGCTCTCTTCTCTCTCGTGTTCTCTCTCTCTCTGTCTCTCTCAAATAAACAAAATCTTCAAAGAAAATTGTGGGCATAGAGTTGTTCATAGTATTCCTTTACTATCCTTTAATGTCTTTTGGATTATAGATGTCTTCCCGTTCATTTCTTTTTTTATCATTACTATTATTATTTTTAAAAATTTTATCTATTTATTTATAAGAGACAGAGACAGAGAGAGAGAGGCAGAGACACAACACAGGCAGAGGGAGAAGAGGCTCCATGCAGGGAGCCCAAGGTGGGACTCAATCCCGGGTCTCTAGGATCACACCCTGGGCTGAAGGCAGTGCTAAACCACTGAGCCACCTGGGCTTCCCATTCCCTTTCATTTCTGATATTCATGATATGTGTCCTTTTTTTTTTTTCTTAGCCTGGCTGAAGATATATCAATTTTATTGATCAAGGAACTAATTTTTTATTCCATTGTTTTCCTAGTTCTTTTTTAGATTTCTCCTCTCACTTTTATTTCATTTTTCTTCTTACTTTGGTATCAATTTACTTTTGTTTTTCTGATTTCCTAAAGTAGAAGCTTAAATATTTGATTTTAGATCTTCTTTTAGTCACTCAATGCTATGAATTTGCCTCTAACTACTGCTTTTGACAAATTCCACAAATTTTGATAAGTTGTATTTTTATCCTCATTTAGTTCAAAATATTTTTTAAAGTTCACTTGAAATTTCTTCTTTGGTCTGTGGGCTATTAAGAGATGTGTTCTTTAATCTTCACATATATTTTTTTATTTGTTTCTCTGTTCTTTGTTACTATTTTGTCTTTTGGTCTTTTTTTGCCTTTTGTAATTTTAATTGAGCATTTTATATGTTTCCAGTCTCCCTCTTTTCTCAGCATATCATTCATACTATTTTTTTTTACTCTTTCTAGTGATTGCCCTACAGTTTGCAATATACATTTACAACTAATCTAACTCCATTTTCAAATGACCCTATACTTCATAGGTTATGCTAATATTTTATAACAACAAAATAATCCTAACACCTCCCTCCTGTCTCTTGCACCATTGCTGATATTTATTTCACTTATATCTGGTGTGTGTGTGTGTGTGTGTGTGTGTATTATACCTTTTGAAGCTATCCCACAATTCTAGAATTATCTGTTGTAGTCTATTTTCTCTTTGCTTTTAAGTTTTGACGGTTTCTATTGAAATATCCTCAAGCTCAGAGATTCTTTTCTCAGCCATGACCATCCACTATTAAGCCCATCAAAGGCATTCTTTATTTCTGTTACAATGATTTTGATCTTTAGCATTTCTTTTTCTCTTTTCTCTCACAATTTCACTCTGCTCGCATTTCTGTCTATTCTTACATCCTATCTACTTTACCCATGACAGCCTTAGTATATTAATCTAGTTGTCTTAATTCCAGATTTGTCAATTTCAACGTGTCTGCCATATCTGAGTCTGATTTTGATGCTTTTTCTGTCTTCTAAAATTTATTTTTTTTGCTCTTTAGTATATATTCTAGCTTCTTCTTGATAGACAGTAATGATGTACTAAATAGAAGAAACTTTTGTAAATATATTTTTAATTATGTTGGTAAGGTGTTAGGGTAGTGGAACTATCTATAGTCCTATGATTAGGTTTCATTCCTTTAATGAGAATTTACCTCTGAACTGTGAACTTCATGAATTGATTCCAGCTTTTCCTTTCCTTAGGTGGAACAGGATGGCTAGATTAAGCTGGATTTGCAACTCAATTTTTTTAATGGAAAAGGATTTGGATAAATATTTCACAGATAAGGCATACAGATTAAAAAGAAGCACATAAAAATACGGTCAAACCATTAGGCATTAGGAATATATAAGTTAAATCTATGAGTTACCACTATATGCATTATGTGTTACTTCATTTATAGAACATTCTGTAACAGGCAAAATTATTAAGACAGAAAACATATTAAGGGTTGCTATGGACTAAAGGGTGGGGAGAGGATTGGCTAGGCATTATAGAACATTTGTGGTGATGCAAATTTATAATTTGTAGTGGTGATTACAGCACTATGCACTTGTCAAAATTCATAGAATTAAATACAAAAAAGGTAAATTTTAGAATATATCATATATATAAATAAGCTTGACTTTTAAAAAGTAAACAAAATATAGAAAATAAAGTGAACACCACGTATAATGGAATTGCTGAATAAATTATGCACATACACATGATAGAATAATATTAGTTGATGTAAAATAATTTCCACAAAACATTGAATGAGAAAGGCATCATGCAATAATCAAAGATAAGTGTGAGTGAGTTTCCCCAAAAGGAACACCAAAATATTGACAAATTGTAAAGAATACCTAAAATTATAATTTAAGAAATATTTCTAGAAATCAAAGATTGGAGCATGCATAATAATGGGCAAACTATGTCTGAGGAAGGATGTCACAAAGTGATCCATACTAAAACCCATCTAGTTAAGAAAATATCCTAAGCTAGCCAGTCAAAGTGTATTCACTGGTGAAGCAGGGAAATAGCAGCTGGCATAAAATTTTTCCAAAGAAATATTCAAAGATACAAGACAGCAAATTAAGACAAAATAGAAATATTGATTAAAAGGCATTTTTTTTCTATGATCGATCAATTGGAAAGCAAAAAATATTACCTTTAGGAGAAGCTGGGTGAAGAATACAGGGGACTATATTATTTTTACACATTTTTGAAAGTCTAATTATTTCAGAGAAGGCAGGGAGACAAGACAATACCTAACCTGAGAGAAAAAGAGAAAAATAAATAATCTAAAATACACAGAAAAAAAAATGATAGAGTCAACTAAATAACTGAAAATTCAGGAAAAACTCAAATTCTGAAAGTATTTTCTTTTCCATCTTAGGAAATTGATTGTTGGATGAGATTTAAAGTTGGGACTAATTTATTGATCCACATCTCAAACCTGTACATTTTCCCTTCATCAAAAACTGCTGCATTCATGTATGCACCACCATTTCTCGCCTGCTTTCCAACTTGTCTATCTGATTTCATCTTACACTTCTCAATCATTCTTTACACGACAGCCAAAGTAACCTTTTTAAAATGTCAAATCTAGGGAGGCCTAGGTGGCTTAACCATTAAGCATCCGCCTTTGGTCCAGGGTGTGATCCTGCAGTCCCAGGATCAAGTCCCAGATCTGGCTCCCTGCATGGAGCCTGCTTTTCCCTCTGTGTCTCTGCCTCTCTCTCTCTCTGTGTCTCTCATGAATAAAAAAATAAAATCTTTTAAAACTTTAAAAATAAAAAATAAAATGTCAATTCTACTAGGTCACCAAAGAAGTCCCTTCCCTATATTAAACACCAAAAAAAGAAAGAGAAAGAGAAAAGATTGTCCTGGGTTATCTTCTGTTTTTAAGGTTTATTTTTTCATGTGACTTTTTAAATTTTTATCTTTATGTAGTATAGTCTTTTATTTCTCCAAATAGTTAACTATTTAAACAGCTAGATTCAGTTATTAAGTAAGACTTTCTGAACATATTTATTTATGATGCCAGTTTTATCATATAATAAATCCAATATACTCTTGTCTATTTTTTAGTTATTTACTCTATTAAGTTGGTGTCTCAAGTGATCCCTGGGTGGCTCAGTGGTTTAGTGCCTGCCTTTGGCCCAGGGTATGATCTTGGAGTCACGGGATTGAGTCCCGCATCGGGCTCCCTGCATGGAGCCTGTTTCTCTTTCTGCCTGTCTCTGACACTCTCTCTCATGAATGAATAAATAAAATATTTTTAAAAAAAGGTGGTGTCTCTGTTAATTTGTGAGCCATTACTACATTATTTTATTTTGTTGTCTTGTTTTTAATTTATAGCATATCATAATACCTGGTAAGAAAGCTTCCTTTATTACTTTTAATATTCAAAATTTTTAATTTTGGGGTTTTTGTTTGTTTGTTTGTTTAGATTTTATTTATTTATTCATGAGACATAGGCAGAGACATGGGCAGAGGGAGAGCAGGCTCCTTATGGGGAGCCTGATGCTGACTCGATTCCAGGACCCTGGGATCATGCCCTGAGTCAAAGGTAGACGCTCAGCCACTAAGCCACCCAGGTGCCCTAATTTTAGTATTTTAATCTTCAATCAAACATCTTGCAGAGTTCCCAATCATTTTATTTCTATAGAATTCTTTATTCATGCTTTCAAATTCCAAAAAAAGACCTTCTGAGATTTTCAGTTCGCTTGTGTTTAAACATATAAGGTCAGTCAACATCCAAGAAATAATCAATCTTCTTGTCCAAGAATGAAATGAGCCTAGCTAATTAATTCTTGATCATTTCAAAATTTTTCATTTATGATATTTCCAATATAGAGGCTTTCAATGACTTAACCTTTTCTCCTCCAATGGTCTTATTTTCCTCCCTACCTCATTTATTCACTCCTATAATCACATCTTAGGCTTCTTATGCCAATGACTACATCTCTTCTATATCAATTCTAAGCACCACCTCCTGTCTGCAGCTCACCGCCTTCAGAACCCCAACTCCAAAGGCCCTTAAGTCCTTAGATCTTATCTTTTCACTTTCCTCCACACTCTTTACATCCTCCCTGGTTTCCATACACAGGTTAGATGCTAGGTTTTCAGTATATTAATGATTATTCTTTTGTATAGATATATTCAACTCAGTTGTCCTTCTCTCCTATTTGCTCAGAATTTAACCCTGATTAAATTCAATTCTCCTTCTACCTATACCAGTACCCATGTAGCAGAATGTGGCTGGAGAAAAGCACACACCCTGATGACCCTCCTCACTCTAAATTCATGACTGCCATCCTTAAAGGGCCCTCAGTACCACAGGACAATCCTACTTCATTTCCCCCAGTCAACTTCCAAACCACCTAGTAACTATTTCACACATTTGTTGCAGCCTCTACTCATCTTTCCCTTTCTCTTCATTTTCAACTAATGATGTTGCTTTATTTTTTAATTAAGAAAATAAAAACAATTACCACAAAAAAAAAAAAAAAAAACTTTCACATGCTCCTATCAGTACAACTTCTATGTCACCTATATTTGTGTCCATATGGCCTACCTTCTATTCTGTTTTGAGAGTTAACCTCTTTGTGTGGCTTTCTAAGACCATATAATGGTGATATAAATCTACCTGTAAACTGAATTCTCTTCCCTTTTGCTTACTCAAAAACATAGCTCTAGTCATTGTTCCTCACTTCCACCATGTCATAAAATTTCTCTTCTCTATAGATTTATTCTGATCAGTATATGAATTTTTCCCACATAAAAAATGTTATGTGAAGTCCCCTCTCACCAAACACCTCATTTATCAGCTTCTCTTTGCAACAAAATTTCTTAAGAGTTGTCTGTATGTGTGATCTCTAATTTTCTTCCCTTCCATTTTGTTTAGAACTACTCCAGTTATGCTTATACTCCCACATTCTATCAAAAAAGATTTTATCAAGATTTTTATTGTTAAATTTAATTATAAAAAAAATAATTATCAGTCCTCATCGATCTATCACTAGCATCTAACTTGATGATTACATCCTCTACTTTTATTCCTTTGTTTTTTCTTTTAGGTTGGCTGCCTGAACAACACAGCTTCCTTCTTCCTGCCTCTCCACTTTTCATTTCCTTTGGTAGTTTTTCCTCATCTTTCCTCTAACCTCCTCAAAGGGACTATCTCAAGTCCCCCTCCTTGGCACTCTTCCCTATCTGTATTCTCAACCTTGGTGATCTCTTCCAGTTCCAAAGATTTTTATTAGGTTGAATCATATGAAACTGCTGTCATTTGCAGTAAAAAATTATCAAGCATTGTCAGCTGTATATAGTTTAACTTCTGTCCCATCTACATGGTGCCAAATCTCAGCTCAATGTATTTTCTAAATCTCAAACAATATAGCCAAAAGCCTACTCAGCATTTCCCTTGGCTGTCTAATAGATATCTCGCCGTACACTGTCATGACTGAACTCCAGTTCATTTCCACCAAGTCACTCCATTTACATCCAAGCCCTTCTAAGCTGGTGGCAATTCTGTCCTTTCAGTTGCCAAAACCAAAAATCTTTAAGTCATCTTAGCTCTCTTTTTCCTGTTCCCCATATGCAAACTGCCAAAAAAAATCTTCTTGGTTCTAACTTCAAAATATATCCAGAATCCAACCAACTTTCCATGCTGCACCCCACCATCCCACCCTGACCCCTGCACTTATTCTGGCACAAATCACCATCTTTTCTCTCTCCTGGGTTATTGTATTTGCCTTCTATGTCTCCTTGCTTCTACGTTTTCCCTCTATGCTCTATTGACAACAAAGAAGCCATAGTCATCCTTTTAGAACATAAGTCAGATTATTTCACTTCCCTTCCCAAAACCACCAATGTCTCTCACATCACTCTAAGTTAAGGTCAAATTTACTGCATTGATCTTTAGGACTCTATTAATTTGGCTTCCAATGACTTTATATTCTTACATTATCCTCCTTCCAATTGGGCTTTGGCCTTGGTGTTCCTTCTGCCTGGAGTGTTTTTCCTCGCAAAAGGTGAACAAGCAAAAGAAAGCGAAGAGGTAAACTTCCACACTTATCTCATACTCTTTCTTGAATATCATATTCTCAGTGAGGCCTACCTGAGCAACCAGCCCTCCCCCTGACCTTACTGAGGCACTCTCAATCTCTGCAATCCTGATGAATCTCTTTTTATTATTCTATAGCACTAAACACCTTCTAGCTCACTACAGAATTTACTTGTTTATTATATTCATGGCTTATTTTTATCACCCCCTGCCAAAATGCAAGCTCTAAGATTGTCTGCTTTGTTTATGGATGTATTCCAAGTACTTGGAATGTTGTCTGGTATATAGCAGGTAATAAATACATATTGACTCATACCATAAGTATATTAATTCTTTAATTTTAAGAATATTACCTAAAGGGTGACTCAGTTAAGCATCCGCTTTTGGCTCAGGTCATGATCCCAGTGTCCTGGGATGGAGCCCCATGTCAGGCTACCTGCTCAGCAGGGAGTCTGTTTCTCCCTTTCCTTCTATCCCACCCCCATGCCCCCCTGCTTGTGCTCTCTCTCAAATAAATAAATAAATAAAATCATATATATATATATATATAACCTAAATATTAGAAAAATCTACAAACTTTTATTTTCCATATTGACTGAGCTGAACTCTTTGCCATATAACATTGCTGCAGTCCTATTTCTCCAATTAATATCACCCAGATATTCTTACCTTAAACTATGGACAAGTCTCATTTTCCCCCTGACATATATCACTTTTTGTTCATGCTTCCCTGCTTTTTCCTTTGGACTCCAAAATGCTGTCCAAAATCTTTGCCATGGACCATGTTGACATCTAAATTTAAACAGAAATATCACTATATTTACAGTCTTTAAAACCCCTATGACGATTCACAATATGAAGTTTTTTTAATAACCACAGGTTTCCTAAATCCAGTTTTACCAGAGATGAAATTTCTTTAACTGATTTTTTCCCCTCTCCTTAAACTTTTTAGCTGACACACTAAATTGATGCAAGTCATGTGATGTACTGGAATATGAATCTGCCATCCATCTTGATACATCCCAATTCAATGTGTCAGCTGAATTCATTTTCAAAAGCCCTGCAGCTCCAAAGAAATGCAGCTTTTTAAAGTCACATAAAAATAATAAAAGATTGAAGGTTGGATGTTAACTTTCTAAAACACCACAAGCAATAAAAGAGACTCCTCAACGTGAAGTGCTCCATACCCATCCTTCATAATGGTACACACCACTCTACAATGATATCCAGGATAGGGCTCATCGATCTTGGACTTCCTCCATGTTCTGTTTCTACAGAAATCCAAAAATCTTTATAATCTCACACATACTCTGCCATCCCATATGGGGACATCAGTGCTGGCATTTAACATTTGAATGTAACAAAAGATCTTACTCTCTACTCTTTGAGTAACAACATTCTCTTTAGAAAGAGAATCCATCCCAAAGTAGAGAGATAGAACTGACAAATGTACTTCTCTATATATAATAGAAATAGATTGTGAAATCAGATGTCTCATTTATTGGCTCTTGACTGAGATAGAAGGGGTCAGTTTCCATTTGCCAAAAACAAATCCTTAGAAGAAATGTTCTCATTGTGTGATGGTTAATTTTATGTGGCAACTTGGCTAGGCCACTGGTATCCAGATATTTGGTCAAACATGAGTCTAGGTGTTACGAAGTATTTTTTAAATACAATTAACGTGTAAATCAGTAGACTTTGTGTAAAGCAGATTACCTCCATAATGTTGGAGGGTCTCATCCAATTAGTTGAAAATCTTAAGGGAAAAAACTGATATCCCCAAGAAAGAGGGGTTTTTGCCTGCAGTCTGCCTTCAGACTTAAGCTGCAACATCAACTGAGTCTCTAGCCTGTTAGCTTGCTCTGAAAATATTGGATTTGCCAGCCTCCACAATCATATGAGCCGAGTCCCTAAAATAAATCTCTCATTAACATATAATACATATAGGGTATGATATATATATTATATTACATATGTATTTTATATATACATATGTGTGTATATATATATACACACATCCTATTAGTTCTGTTTCTCTGGGGGAACCCTGACAAATATACATGATATTGAAAACTACTAAGAAAATAATGTTCCAAAATATGAAGGAAAGTTAAAGTTTGTTATTGTTTGTCATTCCCCTTTTTCTTAAACTAAATTTGGTATCAATGAACCAAGAAGCTTTTTTTATTTGGTTATTTTTAAGAATCTATGTTTCTAAGAAGGAAAATATTTCCTAACTTTGAACTCACAGCAGAAGATTATATATCACTTGTCACAATGTCATATTTCATAGATTTAAATGTCTTTCTTTGCTAGCATAGGCTTTTAAGTATTTTTTACAGGATAGTTTTAGAGAGCACTACTACCCTTGGATGACATTTGGAAAATTGTTTTTTTTATCAAAGTTTTTGAAACACTGGGCTTAAAATTTATTCTCAAGAGGTTTTTTTTTTTCCAAAATAACATAAGTAAGAAAAATAGGCTCATGTCAGAGCATATTTAATATCTTTGAATCTTAGGGGTAGGAAGAAGTGAATTGCTTATCTGGGTGAAGCACACTGTTTCTTACAATCACGAATCAAATTTGGCCATCTGTTTTGCATTCAGTAAGATTATATGACCAAAAAATTTTTGAAAATGTTTTAAATTTCTTTTTGAGTCATGGTTTAATACAAAACTGCAAGACATCAGTATAGCATGGTGGTTACAACTGTGTCTGAGTGTGAATTTTAATTTTGCCCTTAATAGTCATATAACATGGGGTGAATTTTAAGCTCTTGGGGCTTCTGTCTCTCATCCACAAAGAGAGAAAATAATTGTATTTTTTGTCATGTGATTGTGCTGCTTAAATGAGTTTAGTTCATGTAAAACCCTTGGAATGTAAGAAACACTCAAGCCAGGTGTTCTTTATGTGTAACAGAAGTACGAGTTTATATTTCTGATTGTGTTTACATGTAAAACTAGTTGAAACTAAGAGGCACATGTGAATTCAATATAACAAACAGGAACTAGTTACTAATAATGTGATATCACAAGTTTTGTTTGCTATACACATTTGGGCATTTTAGCTAATTGAATATGAGCCATGTGCATCCATGCAATGGAGTTGCCTGTGTCACAGATTCATTTGTGGATGCCAGCCCTTTAATGAGAGTCCTCAGACTTCTGATAATAATGGCAAATAATCAGCTCTCCTGGATAGAGGGTTTCCTTCTGAGAAATTTTCTGAAAACCATGCTTTTCTGCTGTTTTAGCAACAACTCGTAGGTAAATAATTCATCTTCAAATTCATTTCAAAAAAATTTTCCATGAAATACTTGAAGATTTTTCTTTGTTCATCCACCTTCAATCTCCTTCCCTTGCCATATCCCTGAGGAGTTGCATTCTGTCTTTGCTATTAGATTACATCTCTCCTTTTTTTCTAGGTTTTGCTTTGACATCATAATTTCCTACTGTAACAAAAAAAAGGTATTAAATGCTTACCATTCATTTTACTTTGGTTTCTCTTTCTCATTTTCACTTTTTGTTTTGTTGCATAGTTGTTCCTTTTGTTTAATGACAGAAAGTAAAACTAAAAATCACACTCAGATACCATAATATGAAAATCTAAAACATAAAACAATCAATCAAACAGTTTTCTCCTAAATAAATTAACTGGACTTCAGTTGGCTTTTCAACTCATATTTTTTCTATTGTCTCTTTAATCCATAAAAATCAGACTAAATTCATATCCTTCTTTCAACTACAATGGAAAATCAATATTTATGTTTCCCCTACTATATCATTTTTACATAAGGTAGCTGCCATATGGACGTGTTAAAAATGACATCTAAAATTGTATGTATACAGATGTTCCACAAATACTAGTTTTAGAGAAATAAAATTTTTTCTGAAAATCTGGAACATCAGACATGTTCCATCTTTATTTAATGGAACAGTCTAAACCTTGCTAAAATTATAACTTTCATGATTGATTACATCATTGATCAAACCAAAGCTATTCTGGCATTAACATCTGTTAATCAACCAGATGTTCTCTATGGTCTCAGTGACTGAAGAAGACTCTTTCCCTGCTGGTTGTGGGCTAATAGGGAAGTGCTTTTTGCAAGGGACATTTCTCAGTGCTGAAGAAGGAACAATATAAATTCTAAAAAAGCAAAAGTGGATGATGAGTCCCTTTAGATTTGTACTCTGGCACACTGGAGTTGAATGTATACAATCTGTGTTCTTCTCTGGGTTAATAAGTATGAGTCACTTTCTGACATCAATTCCAGTCTTATTTTAAGGGAGCATATTTTGACTCCCTTTCAGTGAAACATCTGCAATCCACACACAAAAGATAAGTTACTTGTAAACCAAAGATCTTTACCTATTTTATAACTCAATCTCTTACCAACCTTTGGCTTATCTAAGTAAAATGTCAATATAGAAATATACCTACTAGCAGTAATGCCAAGCTCTCAGTGACTGATTCATAATCAGAATCTCTTTAGTTAAAAAAAAAAAAAAAAAGAATCTCTTTAGTTACATGCATGTGGAATAAATAAAGTTCTCCAATGAACTTAACCTTATCTTTTTTACTTAAAAGGAAAGAAGGAGGGAAGGGAGAAAGGAAGAAAGGAAGGAAGGATCATAGTCTTTGATTTATCTTATCCCTAAAGATGTCTTAAATTGACATAGGGCCAAAAGTTATCCCTAAGAAGTATAAAGTCAAAAGGAAATTTTAACTTTTTTGATCTTCCTTTCCACCATTCCATCCCTAATATTTACATAAGATCTGCTCTAAATAAACTGAAAAGAGCATCAAAAATTATAATAAGTCGCAAAACATTTTAGCCTTAGAGGTCTAAGGGGAAAAGGCAATTGCCAATACTAAGGATTAGCTTTCATGTTGTAGGAAAGCTGAGGGAATATTTGCAGGTTTAAGCCCTGGCTTGTTTTACCAGCAGTTTGCAGATCAGCCTTGGCTGCCACCTTCCCTGCCCCCTCTCTCCTTGCCCACCACGTGCATGTAATCCCTGTCCAGGCTAGTTGGCCATGACAAGGGAAAAGCAAGACTCAGCATACCTAACCAAAGACAATGCAATTAATACCACACTAGAGCTGCATGATGCTCTTCCTGTCACTTTTTTTCCCCTTACATCATCTCGTTTTCATCCTGACAACAAACCCATAAGGTAAGTAAGCATGACAGCACTGATTTTATAGCCAAGGGAACTAAAGCTCAGAACAGTCAAGTGGCCGCCAAGGGCATACACATACTGAGGGGCAGCTAGAATTCTAATCGTTTTCGCATCTCATGGTAGAGGAGTTCTTCCTCTATTCTCTAAAGGAGGTGGCTCACTGAAATGACAGTGAAAGGTCAGAAAGGATCAGCACTGAACAAGCTGCCAATTCTCTTCCCTCTGTATCACAAATTCTCTCAGAATAGCATACATGGACCCACAGACACACACTCAGATGTGCTCACACATCATCCTGGGTCCCTAATAGGGTGAGGACACAGTAGTCAAGTCATGTGACAATTGTCTGTATCCATGGAAAATGAAGGAACACTGATGAGTTTATGCTCATAAACACTCCTTAAAAAAATAAAAAAAAAAAAAACAGGAACCAAGGGGTGCCTGAGTGGCTCAGTTGGTTGTGTTAGACTTGATTTTGGCTCAGGTCATGATCTTTCCCCCTCTGCCCAACCACCATCACCACCATCCCCACACACTCTCTCTCTCTTTTTCTCTCTCTCTCTCAAATAAATAAATAAATCTTAAAAAAAAAAAAAAAAAAAACAAGAACCAAAAGAATTCACTTTTGTGAGTGATTCATGCCAGGTGGATAATTACTGACCTCTTCTAAAGCCATGCACCATGTTGAGCTTGTGTGCATACATGTTTCACCTTAGAAAAAAATCACAGTGAGAATTAATAGCGACTCTCTCGACAGTAAGAGAGCTGAAGGGACTTTGATTTTACAGCAGGAAGTTGGCAGGCCATTACCATTTTGAGCTTATACAATATTCCAGACTCAGGAAAAGCTGAGTTTTTCAGGAGACAAATCTCTTCCATTCCTAGCTGAGTAAGTTTCCAGCTGCAGCCAAACCCAATGTGAAACATCTGCATTTCTCCTTTTCACAAGCTAATCACAGACTCAGGTGGTATAAAGGAGAAAGGAACTAACTCTGTGAGGTCAGATGATCTACCTCATAGCTGAGAAGTAATAAAAATTGCTTCTACTTCATAATATGGCCCCTATTCACTTTCCTGTCTTCTGTCCGGCCCGGAAGAGAATTTTTCAACTAAGTTGCCACATTAAAAAAAAAAAATTTCTAACCCCTTTGAAACTTTAGAAAAAGTAGCTCTGTATAAATCTTATGAAATTCCCAAAGATAAGCTCAGCTAATTGTTGACACAAGATACAACATTCAGCCCAACCTTAGTCTCAGTCTCTCCAAGATTAATCTCCACCCCTCCCCACTTTTCTTATGTGGCAACTGGTACTCTATGTAGCCTTGTGATTATAAAGTATGTTGTCTTGGGAGATTAGAGTTTGTGTTGAAATGCCAGCTTTACCAATTCTTAGCCTCACTTTTTTCATCTGTTTAGCGGGGATAATGATAACTAAGTTTTAGGTGATAATGGAGAGTATAGGAGTAAAATATGCAAAGCACTTAGCATATTGCCTAGCACAAAGCAAGTGTTTAGTAAACAGTAACTCTACAGAGAACATAGGACTATATGTATACCACAAAGAAAAATAAGGAATACATCTCACATACTTAAAAAAAAAAAAAAAAAACTAACAGGAAAGAAAACTGCTAGATAAAGATGTAAGTCACAACTGAATTCTAATTTTTTATAGAAGTATTTCTGAAGAACTTTCATAATTTTTAAAATTCTGCATGTAGCTATCATACTATTTTCCTAGTCTTCTTTACATCTTCTCTATCTGCTCAGTCCCAATCCCCAGCTCCAGTGTTAGCCCTTCTAATTGAGCTTGTTAATGCTATTGGCTCAGAGGAACAAGGTAACAGCCAATCAGGACATGGAAGGCAAGACTCTCTTCACACTGTCCTTTATAATTTAAAGGAGTTGAATGCCTTGTATACTCAATGGGCAATTCAGAGCAATGTCAGGTTGATTTCCCAAAGGGTAGAATTCAATGTTATAATCATCACACATATGGAATCCAGCTTCACACACTGGAAAAAGAGCAAAGCTAGAATGTATTCCTTGTTTGAAGTTAATTAAAGTGGTAGTGAAACAACCCATAAAACACTGTCTGCAGCCAACTAATTCTACTACAGCGAGGATGTTGATTTATCTTGCTTCTGGTGCATATATTTTTTTCAGTTCTGTTACTCAAATAAACAAGAGTGCCTTTTTTGTGTGAAAAATTACCAGAGGCACTTAAAAGTGGATATTTCAAGGGCTTGCTGCTGGTCTTTTGCAGGCTACCCACTTCAGGTTACACAAAAAAGAAACAAAATTATTTTCTGGTTTTATTTCCCCTCTGTATTTTAGTAAGGCTTTGGTTTCTAAATGCGCACACAATCATTTAGAGAACAAGATCATTCTCCATTGTTTTAAGGCTATGTAGGATACGAATGAAAAACAATTTAGTCATTTATACAGGCTAAATATGGAAACCAAACTTTTCACTGTTTGTCTATTTCTCTTCTCCTGGTGCCAAGAACAGTGTCTGAGTAGGTTATAAGTCCTCCTGAATGTCTGTTGTGAATACATGCATTGATTTCCATTCTTGTTTTTTAACCTCTTTATACCCACACATGTTCTCTTTGTATAATCAGTAAGAATCAAGCAATTCCTAGATGCCACGAGCTGTTCCTCTCTTTTCAAAATTGCACACCAAAAAAAAAATAAATAAATAAAATAAAAAAAAAAAAAACAAAAACAAAATTGCACACCAGTAGCCTTCTCTGAATTCACTATCATATCCATCCCAATGGCCTAACTGTTGGCTTAACTGGGTCCTAGCAGGCACTCACATTTAGGATTATTTACTAGATATTGAGCATTGTGTTATGAGTTTTATAATCAGTGACTTTCTTTAAACCTTAAACACTCCTAGGAGGTAGATATCTTTTTCATTTTTAGAGATGAGAAAATAAAGGTTAGAGAATTTTAATGATTTGATCAAAGCTACATCATAGGGATGAGACTAAGGCAGGGTTCATTTCTTTATGATTACACTGCATTGCCTTAACTAATAATTTGGCTCAAATTTGTAAAGAGAGAAGGAATTTAGAGAACATTGAGTCCAATTGCTTATTTCACATGTGGGGAAACTAAGTGAGATTAAATGTTTAGCCCACGGTGTCAGGGCTAAGCAGATCTAAGTTAGAAGCCATAATCCAAATTCAAGTCTGTGCTCTTTTCACATTTCTAGAATCCACAATCTACCATATAATTCAATTCAACACAAAAACACACTTTGCCAATGCTTGTGTTCATTGCTAATTGATGCCATCGTTTACCTAGTCTCCTGCCCCTTTATCTTTCCTGCACTTTTCAGCAAATATTTTTATCTTCGCCAATTCTCATTTCTCCACTGTCCTCACCTCTTCCCCTGTCCTGCAGTATATGACATTTTGAATTCCTCTTCGTTCTTGCTCTAGTCTGCTTTGGCTCCCTTGACAGTCTTTTCTCCATATTTTCTTTCCACATATCTGACTTTTTCAACCCCCTTTGCTTGTTTCTCCTCCTCTACCAGGCCTTATAATATGTGGTCCCTTATGGTTCTTCCATGGTTTTCCCTTTATCTGAATCACAACTTCATTTATAATACTAGCTCCATACTAATAATTCGCATGTCGGAAACTCCACCCTGATACTCAAACTTGAATGTAACACTACCTGCAGAACATTTCAACCAACATGGAGTTAAACATGCAACACTGAACGAATCCAACCTTGAACTCATTTTCTTTGTGTTCCATCAAACTTGGTTTTTAAATTTTTGGTTCAATTTTTTGCCATCTACTGATCATTTAGCAGAAATCGGCCAATTGCTCAACAATATCCATGTTCTATTCCTTAATGTCACCCATTTCCTGACTCCTTTGAGGTTAAATGGATCGTGTGACTTAATAAAATTTGGGTAGAAGTGGTATGAACCTTTTTTTTTAAGATTTTATTTATTTATTCATGATAGACATAGAGAGATAGAGAGGCAGAGACACAGGCAGAGGGACAAGCAGGCTCCATGCAGGTAGCCCTACATAGGACTTGATCCCGGGACTCCAGGATCATGCCCTGGGCCGAACGCAGGCACTTAAACTATTGAGCCACCCAGGCTGCCCAGTATGAACCTTTTTTGAGTCTGATCCTAAAACCTTATGAAATATTCTACTTTGTCTTCCTCTTACCTCACCTGCTGGTGAGATGCAGAAGCTTCAGTGTAGGAATTCAAGATCCTGCAAGGTTGTGGAGCTCAAAATGGAAGGAGCCTGGATCTCTGAATTACTTCATGGAACAGAGATAGTCACGGTGAACTCTCATTAGAATATAAGTTAAAAAACACTTTTTTATTGTGTTCAGCCACCATGTGGGGGTTGTCATAGAAATTAGCTTAATCTGGCCAACAGCCAACAGTATCACCCAAGTAAGAAAACTTAGTCATTAATCACTCTGTTGTTTTAGTTCTTTTATAACACAATCATTCCTAATTCCCATTACTTCTTCCTATCATTTTTTTATCTCTCCATTTTTACTATTATCCCAGTATAGTTGTTCTCATTTATTTCATGCTTTCATATCTTTTACTAGAACTAATGCACTTTATTCTCAGCTGTTCCTTGCTACAATTATCTGGTCAAATTCATTTGTTAACACAAGTCAACGCCTAAAATATCAAGGCTTAAAATCATTCCATGGCCTTAAAAAATTGCTATAAGGGTGAGGTCCAAACTCTATCTTGGCACAAAAGATTGTTGACAATTTTCCCTTCTACTCTTTTGCTGTTCCAAATTATTTAGCATTTTACTTAAACTATTCATACCCTTCCTCCATCCATTTATTTATTCTATTTATAACTATATAATTGTGAAGAATTATAATTCTTTTTTTTCTCCAATGTCAGCATTCCTCAAGGACTAAAAACATCCTCCATGGTACTTTCTCTAATCCCAAGGTCAGAGATGATTCCTATACCCTTTGTGTAACTGTTACATAACATTGTTCACCTTAGTTCTGAATATCCTTGTCTCTTCACTATTTTGAGAGATTCCATAGCCAAATATCCATGTCTTTTCCCAGTGTTTATTTTTTAGTTCCTAGTGTTTATTCCCTAGATCAGGCTTTGTCCTTAAAGTAAGCACCCAATAAAGATTTGGCAAATTTTTGAGAAAATAAATATATGTACAAATGCAATATCAAATATATTGCATTTGTGAGCCACATTTCCAGGCACTGGTATTTATAAAATGGTTCATGATACACTGTCTGCTTCCAAAACAAGGTCTAATGGTCTCCATCTGTATATTCCAACTCATCAAAAATTTGTTATTGTTGTTTTTTAAATTTGTTCATTTATCTCAGCTCTTTGAAGAGGTTGGAGTTCAAAGCTGCCTTTTAACTTTTTTTTTTTCGTTTTTTATGACATATTTTAGGTTTACCTGAATTAAGAGGCATAAAACCACTTACCTTAGAAAATGCATAAGAGATCAAAGTAAGATACCTCTGAAAAGTACACTTAAGAATTAGGAAAGGGACATAATATTACCATACAATCATTTTAATTTATCTATTTTTCAAAGCCAAAAGATTCCTCATTTGCTTCTCTAGACCGTCAGTGACCACTTCTTATAAACACATAGAACATGATATACCACTCATTTGCTAATTAATTGCTGCCTTTTTAATATTCTCTTATTGCTTACTGCTATTATTATGCTACTTAATTTTAATAAGCACACACCTTACCTCTGCTAGATTTTAAACATAAAATCTCCCTTGGAAATGAGTGGTCTCCTCCATAACTTATTCAAATAATAACTCAGTTTTTGTTTTATTTTAATCCTTAGAACACACAGTGAAATATTCAAGCTTTTTTGTGTTTTATTTGGAGAAGAGGGTCCATTTCTTCCCTTTGTTTAATTTAACTTTATTTTATATGTTTGGCTTTTGCTATGTCTTATGTTAGGGATGGTGATCAAGGCGCTTAATTCCAGCAAAGCTCACTTGGTGTACTTTGATTGAACAGGAGCTATTTGGTGGGATGATATTAAGTGAGATCACTTGTGGGACACCTGGGTGGCTCAGCATTTGAGTGTCTGCCTTTGGCTCAGGGTGTAATCCGGGTCCCAGGATAGAGTCCGACATTGGGCTCCTTCCAAGGAGCCTACTTCTCCCTCTCCCTGTGTCTCTGCCTCTATCTCTCTATATCTCTCATGAATAAATAAGTAAAATCTTTTTTTAAAAAAAAGAGAGATCATTTGTGATTCATATTATTTTGCTCAGGACATGTATGTTTAAGTATACATGATTCTAGGATTGGTTTTGAGAAATGACAGAAAGAGAGGAAAGATTCACTCTGTATTAATAATAGTGGAGTTTGAGGGATCCCTGGGTGGCGCAGTGGTTTGGCGCCTGCCTTTGGCCCAGGACGCGATCCTGGAGACCCGGGATCGAATCCCACATCGGGCTCCCGGTGCATGGAGCCTGCTTCTCCCTCTGCCTGTGTCTCTGCCTCTCTCTCTCTCTCTCTGTGACTATCATAAATAAATAAAAATTAAAAAAAAATAATAGTGGAGTTTGAATACTACGTCTGATTTTAACTCACAATTTTCAACCCTCTGGGTCCTGGGACAGCTATCCCTTCACCCATTTCATTGTTTTTGTTTCCTATACATACTGTCAGGAAAGAATTTGCCTCCTTAATGGCTATATTCTTGCCTTAGATTCTTAGATTCATGTATTATTTGAGTGAGGGAGAATTGAAAGCAAATGCGGGCTTGCAGTTGGGTCCTTGCGACTATTTAATTAAGAAATAAACCCCAAAGTGGCCTGTCTTCCTCCACCTTCCATTTTGAACTGGGGAGAAAGAAAAAGGAAGTAGTCAGAAGCAGGGGCAAAATTAAAGCTAATTATAAGAAAATTAGAAATACCAGTGTTGCTAAGCATCCCTCTTTCTAGTCTCCTCATAACAACTACAACAAGTAGAAATTGCAAATGATTCCAGTTACATTTGGAATGGGAAGGTAAGAATAATTTGGTATTAGCATTTTTCTGAATTTTCTGCAGGGCAGCTCCATTCCAACATCAATGCTGCCATAATGCACGGCCAAACATCCACTAAAGAAACCATCTATCTACCTGGCATCACCCTGCCTAGAATGTGGAGAATGGACAGTTTTATATGTTGAAATGTCAGTATACAACCTGCTGTTCAAGCCCTCTGGAATCCCTAGGCCAGAAAGTCTGCTTGCAGAAAGGAAATCCTTAATGAATGAATGCTCAGAGCTCATTACCTCCAAGGAGGTCTGAACTTTCTTCCCCATGACCACTGGACAGATGGAAAAAGAAGAAATCTACTGTTATAGTTTCTGAGGGATGAAAATCTTTGTTAATATTTGTTAATAACATGAAACCTGAAATCCTCAGACAGTATTTCTCTTCATTTTGTCTGCAAATCCCCTCACTATCCTTTTCGGTATGATGGAGTTAATTCCCAGAGCTGGCACTAAAATAACAAACATTGACAGCTTCTCCTGCAGCTCAGTGTGGGGAACATGAAGAGTCAGGTTCAAAATGGTGGTCTCATGTCCTGTTGCCTTGTGTTCACTAGCGTGAGGTACACTATAGCCAAAATTATTGAAATCTGCCTTGAAGTCAATTTGCATTGGTCTGTCCCCTGCCCTTTGTTACCAATAGGTGGAGCTGCTGCAAAGCAGATCAATATATATGCAGCGCCTACAGGATTGTTAGTCAGACAGCTGCAGACTTGTATGCACTGGAGCATATGTGCTCCAGTACACCCTAACAGCAGAGGGACCAGCCGTAATTCTATCACCAAAAATGGTATTTATTCATTAAGCGGGTGATCATCCACAAATTAAAATAGAGTATCTGCACAGGATCCCAACTTTGACCTATATTTAAATAAATCTAGGCTTTCCTTTCATCATTTTTCACTTCTTTGCTTTAAATGAGCTTAACTATAGTTTACCTCATTAAAATATTTTAAATATTCATTGCATTACAATTCCCTAAGTAAGTCCTACTGTTAGAGTATTGTCGGTTTTAAATCTCAGAAACAAGTTTTCATTTTTCCCCCTTTCTTCCCTTACCTGACACTGTCACCCTTGGCTTTGAGGAAAATAGCATCTAATCAATGCCATGGGCCATGGAAAAGAACAGAAGCTCTGACTTCAGAAATCTGACAGAGACAAGTAAAGTCAAAACAGGATCAAAGAAGATACACACACAAACACACGTATATACCCATATTTACACACACACACACATATATATGTGCATATACGTATGCATGTTTATCTTCCCTAGAAAATTCACCCATGTTTTATTCATCAATGCCTTTTCATATCTTGACAGAGAAAATGTAGTCATTTTATTAAAGTGACATGCATAAAGTGAGGTTAAAATAACAGCAACAAGTAGAAAATCACTCCTATACATCTGAAATGAGTTGCTGATCACCTAAAGAGAAGCCGCAAGGAAGTTCATGTGCATTAGACCAATGGTCTTACCTGCCTTATGCTTGTCTATCTTTCAATCACAATTCTGGGGATCCTTAGCTGGTGAGTGATGCTGGAGCTCTGCTTCAGAGAATTATGATCCCACAGAGAATGGGATCTGTCCATGAACTATACAGATTCTTCCAAACTCATGAGACATCTCTGAATTTTTTTGCTTCATAGAAATATGACTTCAGCCTTCCAAAATTGGTTCTGAATATTTTTGCTCATAATTCTGGCAAAGCATTAATTTCCAATGACACTCAATATAACTTCCCCTCAAATTATTCCCTTCCCCAAGAGGCTACTAACCTAAACTGTCTTCAAAGCCACATCATTAAGTGAGAATAGGCAAATATTAATTTCATAAACTTGGAAGAACAGAGAGGAGAGTAGTATTCAATAGCCAAAGCAGATACCAGTAGAAACAGTTCACATTAAAGTTACTGGAATTCACTTGTTCTCGACTACAATTGCATCTCCAGTGAAGCTTCTTTGTCTCTGCCAAGCTCAGCCTTTCTAATAAGGGTCATCTCCCCAGAAATAGGTTTAGTATATTCACTTAGTGTTCAGTGCATCTGAAACCTAAGCTGAGCACCATTATAGGTTTTTGGGCATTCTAGGATATTTCATTCGCTAAAGTTCCATGATTAATATTTTAAAATATCTAGTTTCAGGGAGTCTGTCTCTTCTATGTTAGATAATAATGCATTTCTACATAAGAGAAATGTGATGGTATCAGGGAAACATCTCTGACACCCTGACCTCCATCCAAATAGAAAACTATTGAACCATAAATCCAATATTATGAAAATCAATGCTAAACCTCCTACAGCGAAACATCAAGTTTGTTCCTGCTTCTACACATGATACTATATGTCTCTTCAGATGATCTCTTAAATTAATTCATAATTTTCTTTAAAAAGATATATTGTATCTTCCATTTCTAAAACTAAACACTTGTAGCAAATTGAATTATTTCTCATTGATAGTGAAAACATTTTTTTATTTTTTTATTTTTTTAAGATTTATTTGTTTGTTTATTTATTTATGATAGAGAGAGAGAGGCAGAGACACAGGCAGAGGGAGAAGCAGGCTCCATGCCTGGAGCCCGACGTGGGACTCGATCCCGGGACTCCAGGATGGCGCCCTGGGCCAAAGGCAGGTTCCAAACCGTTGAGCCACCCAGGGATCACAATTCTTTTTTTTTTTTTTTTTTAAGATTTTATTTATTTATTCATGGGAGACTCAGAGAGAGGCAGACATGGCAGAGAAAGAGCAGGCCCCATGCAGGGAGCCTGATGTGGAACTCAATCCCAGGTCTCCAGGATCACACCCTGGGCGGAAGGCAGGCGCTCAACTGCTGAGCCAGCCAGGTACTCCTTTAAATCAACTTAGTCAAGGCAGAGTCTATCTTAGATGACTATCAAGAAATTCCCTCTATTTCTGGTCTCTCTCCCATTCTGTTCCCCTACTTATTATTCACCAAATAACATTAAAGAAGAAAACACACAAAAAAAAAACAGATGCTTGAGCCTACTTCAAGAGATCCTTGTCCACTTGCTATACAAGTAAGAGATTTTAGAACCAGAAATTTAGTGAAAGATTATAGTTTATTCAATTTCCTTTGAATAATACATTTCCAAAGCATCATTTCAAAACACCCATTACACATTCATTGGTCTCAGTGAATTTTTATTAAGTTCTTAGACAGTGGGGCAAATGAAATTTTAAGGATCCAATTTCTCGAAGTGGTTCATCTCAATCTTAGAACAATATTCTTAATGGTACTCATCTTTAAAATTATCATTTTTATTTATATGTTCATGCATTTTTTCTCCTACAACCAAATTAAATCTTGATCAAAAAACATTCAATTAGTGTTTGATACATAGGGACTCAATTATGAACAATGTCTTACACATGCTGGTATTACAGGTAAAAATAATATAAAAAGTTAATTCACTTTAATTCATTGTTGGTGGGAATGCAAAGTGATATAGGCAGTTTTGAAACCAGTATTCTGGTGTCTTATGAAATTAAACCTATACTTGCCATATGACCTAGCATATATGGGACCCAGCAATCCACCTCTAGGTATTTACTCAAGTGAATTAAAAACTTATACTCACAAAAAATCTGTACACAGATATTTCCAGCAACTTTATTTATAATAGAGCTAAAACTGGAAACAATCAAGATGTCCTTCCACAGGTAAATAGTTAAGTGAACTGTGGCACATCCATACAATGGAGTACTACTCAGTGATAAAAAGGAACGAGCTCTTAATGCAATTTAAATTAATTTTTTAAATTTAAGCAAAAAAAAAAAAAAAACCCGAAACTGCATATGGTATGGTCCATTTATGTGACATTCTTGAGAAGGCAAAACTATAGGAGTGGAAAACGGGTAAGCCTTTGTTTGAGGGATTGATGCATGGGGGCACACAAGGGAGTTTATGAGGCACTAGAACAGTTCTGCATAGCACTATGGAGGTGTATAAATGATGTTGTGCATTTGTCAAAACACACAGAACCATACACCACAAATGAACTTTATTACGTGCTAATTAAACAAACAAATAAACAGAACATGTTGGGATTCCCAGATGGAATGCAGACTCTGACAAATGAATCCAACCATATTACAGATATGTGAGAAAATCACTCTGAAATGGGTGGGGCAAAAAATGAGCCCACTTAAGTCAATTTGACATGCAGTAGCTTAACTGGAAAATGTAGAGCTGAAGACAAATAAGAACTTTACCTAAGTACTGTACTGTGGTCGATAAGTTTGTTTTTCAGAGGTATAGTTAAGCAATTCTGAAGCTACTTTATGTGTATACTCTAGCAAGTGTAAACACTCACTGGAGTATAATGACTCCTAAATAATCGAAGCCAAGTCTTTCACTGCCAAAGGAGGAGATTAGAGTAGGAGACGGTGTGTGTGTGTGCACGTGCACGCATTGTCCACGGAAAGAAAAATGGGAAAAAGGAGGGAAGGTATTGAAATATAAGTATGAGTATATCCACAGGATATACAGATACATTTCCTAGTTCTGCACAGCGAGAGGATTGAAAAGCAATGACAGGCTAGTAGCAGCAAGCACACACAGCTAGTGCCCAGCTCTTGGTTTCAAAATGCCATTCTCTGATAATAGGAACCAGGGCTTCTCAGAAAAATAGTTGATTCTAGGGTTTAGAAAATAGAAGATGATCCTGGAGCATCTTGAAATTCCAGAAATTAGGGGTGCCTGGGTGGCTCAGTCAGTTAAGCATCTGCCTTCAGCTCAGGTCATGATCCCAGGGTCCTGGGACTGAGCCCCACATCGGGCTCCCTGCTCAGCGAAGAATCTGCTTCTCCTCACCCCTCCTCTGCCTGTCCTCTCTTTCTCTTGCCTTCCTTTTCTCAAATAAATAAATAGAATCTTTTTTTTTTTTTTTTTTGGTTCCAGAAATTAAAGAAGTGCTCACAAAAAAAAAAAAAAAATACGGATGGTTCGGTGGCTCAGGTTGTCAAGCCTCTGGCTCTTGATCTCAGCTCAGTTCCCAATCTTGTGGTCATGAGTTCAAGCTCCATGTTTGGGTCCACACTGGACATGGTGACTACTTAAAAAAAAAAAAATGGAGACATGCCAAAATACATGAGCTTCCAAAGGCCAACACTGGAACAAAATAAAGAGAATATTGGATTATAATGCAAATAATAATAATATAAACAAATGTCTATGATATACTAATATAAATAAGTAATTGAGCAAATTAATTAATATGCTAAATAGACAACTATTCCATCCAAAAGAATCCCAGAAAATACAGAAGATGTGAGGCAAATAGAAAAGTACCTTTAGACTACCATAGTAATAACTACTTTGTTTTTTGTAAGATTCGCTGATAGATGCTAAAGTTAATGAGCAAATGTTAAGAAATAATAGGATAAATGAAGAGCCTCAAAGCATGTCTTCTGTAACTGCCATCATCATCTTTACTATATTTCCAGAAATTCTTTCATAATCCTTCCTACAGGAGGTGGACCTTAATTTTCCTCCCCTGAAATGTGAGCTAGCTAGCGTTAGTGACTCACTTCTAATGAATAGAATATGAAAGGGGAAAAAAGAATAACTTAGTAGAGAAACCTAGCAGATAAAACTTAATAAAGTGTTTGAGACTAATATTACCAGTGATAAGCCATAGTTGTATCATGTGTCCTCTGCTATAACATGATGTTAAGGATGCCTCATCTCTTCAGTATTCTTCAAAATCCATAACCTCCTCTTGTCATGAGAAAAACCCAAGACAAACACAAATGGAGGTACAGTTTATAGAACACTTGCTCAGTGCCCTTCAAAAATGTCAAGGTCTCATACACACACACACACACGAAGTCTGAGAAACTGTCACGTATTGATGGAGACAAAATGACATGATGATTAAATGCAATGTGGAATCCTGGATTGGAACCAGGAACAGAAAAAGGTCATATTAGAAAAACTGGGGAAATCCAAATCAACTCTGCGTTTAGTTAATAGTATTATACCAAGCGAATGTCTTAGTTTAGATAAATGTACCATGGTATGTAAGATATTAACACTACAGGAAACTAGATGGGGGGCATCCAGAATTCTCTGTACTATCTTTACAACACTTCTGTAGATCTAAAGTCATTTCAAAATACAACTTTAAAAAGAAAAGCAAGCTAATTAATAATACATGCCAAATGAGTGGTGAATGCAAAAACTGAGAAGGAGATCACTGTGAGTGTGAATGTTATCAAAAAGGGAGCAGATAACAACTTGTTTGTTGCAGGGTGGTTAGGATTTGGACATGGAGAAAGTAAGAAGAAGGTGTAACATAAGTGGAGTTACAGCGGGGAAGTATACCACTGGTTGGGGTTGCCATGAATGAGCCAGTCCAACTAAATCTCAGGCTGACAGAGTTCGCAGGACTCCTTTGTTGTATAAATAATGGTTTTTCAGTGTAGACATTGGATTTAATTGCTTGAAATACTCATTTTTCTAAAAGAAAATATTTTTACTAATATTCCTAGATAAAAAGGGGTGACTTCCTTAATATAATCCAGACATTATCTCATCAACTTGGGACTGGTAAAGACATAGTATTTGTTGCGATTTGGTTTAGGACACTTTTTTCAGCTTTCATGAATCCATTAGTGATCCAAATGGTTGATAAAACATCTGTCCATGTCAATGTCTCAGAAGGAGGTTAGGCAGAAAAATTAAGATCTTTGAGTCTGATTGAACTGTTATTCATGAGCTACAACAGTTGATATGACATGACCTTCCCTAGATCACTATGTTTGTATACAGCTGTCTGTCAAAGACCCTTCCCAGGGCTCCAGAGTGACTGTCCTCAGATATTGGCTATTTCTCTTTTCAGGGAGGTTCCTACCTAAAAAGTCTTGCCACTTTTGTGCATGAGGGATTTGAGCCATCTTTTCTGGAAATGCTAGTAGTGTTTCTATATGATTTAACATTTATTTTAGTTAAGGAATCTGCCTGGGATGACTGCGGCATTCTGTATTTCACATCCCCTATAATCCCCACGTAGGAGGCTTCCTGTGGCACCCAAGAGCCCTCTGTGGTCTTCTTTGGTGTGCACCATCTTCACACATTTTATGGGAGACACACAAAGCTAGTCCTTAAGAGGGCTAGCGTGCTACTTAGCTGAAGGTCAACTAATGATAGGAGCTATAGATAAAGCATGAAAGCTAATTCCCATCACTGCTGTGTTTCATTGACAATCATTAAATGCTACTGGCAAGGTGCTTCCAGGTAGCGATCCTGCCATCCAAACGGAAACACACATTGACTCTCCTCATTGCAATCAGCCTTTACACACACACATGCACACACTGCACAAACTGGCACACACACTTTGCTTTCATCACAGGGAATCAATCCTGGAAATAATTGTCTGCTTTTGGAGAGGAAAATTTTTCCCTTCTTGCTAGTAATAAAAAGTGTAAAAATGTGTCCATGAAAACTCTGTCTCCTAGAAATTCACTGCTTCGTAAGCCAAGATCTCACTGGTAACAAATTCCTGAGGGAGCTGGGGAGGGCCTTTTGATGGCTTGAGGGGTCTTCATCAAAGTCCCGGCAAAAATCTAAATAGTCAGTGACAAAGGAACCCTGGAAAGTGAGTATATACTTTGCCCCCACCCCCAAACATGATTAAATATAGATAACTTTTAATAATTCAAGTTTTGTTCTTAAAATTAATTATGGGCTAGTCCAGAGAGCACTGAAGATTAGCTCTGCCTGACATGAGTCTTTATTGTAAGGGTTGGCAGGAAAACATTTTCTAGGATATGGACTTAATTAAACTGAAATACAGAATGTTAACGTTAAGACCTTAGACTCATGCTGTGGTTTGATCCAGCGAGGGAAAAAAAAATTTCCTTTTAATCTGTGCAGAAAATAATGGTGCATAAGAATGTGAATTTGGGACCAATGAGGGATCCCAGGCAGAGTCCCAGAGGCCAAGAAAAAGCCCAGGTAATTGTAACCCAGAGCCCTTGCCATAGCCTCCCTACCCGCCTGTACTTTGGCCCTGTCCTAGAGGGACCATCCTCTTTACAGAGCAGCACAATGTTGCATTAAGACCTTGGCATCGCTGTGGCGATTCAAACAAACACTTCTTTGGAGAAGTGGTTTTCAGCCTGTGGACACCCCATGTTCTATAGGGAAAGGGACAGTGCTCCAATACCGATTTTTCCTCTCCACCATGCTGATGAATTTGCCTGCATGATTCTTTTAGCTCTCCCCATGCTCTCAAATCCTTTTTCCTTGGCACACACGCACCTGAAATGCATTGGAACTGAGTCCTTAAGAAAACTGAGACACAGGCCTCCTTTTTATGCATGGTGCCAAACAGGAGCAAACACTGTCTGCTCCTACTCATAAATTCTGTTTCATTTCAACAAGAAAGCATGCTCTTTCTCTGTCACCATCTCACACACACGCACTTCCACACATTGACTCACAGAAATTTTCTCCCTTTCAGCTCATGATCAATAGAAGGATATATTCCTCAGGAAAGTTGCAGAGTGGGCCTCCTGCATCTTGAAGACAAGGGAAACTCTGGCAAATCTTTGCCTGGAAGGACCATCCGGTGATCAGCATGAAGCCTGATTTCAGTCACCAAGAGAGGAATTGAGTGAGCATTGACCAGGGTGAGTTGGTATCCACCCAGTCACTTCACCAGCTAAACTTGTTACTGGGTGCCCTTACATGATAGCTAGACATTAGATAAATAAATACACAGGATGAGAAATTGCTGAGGAAAATAATTGCACCTAGCAGAGAGGGATGGGATGACATTTCCGGATTCCCAACTGCCTTTTCTAAGAAATCATTCCCTAGCATCAAAAAGTCTCAGAGTTAAAGTCTGATGAGGTTAAGGGATTTTATTCTCTGTAAAGGAAAAAAAAACAACAACAGTCAAACAAAAAAATTTTAATAGGAAAACAATACCATGGTTTCTTTCGCACATCAGATGAGAGAATCTCCAAAATCAATTTACAAAGAAAGTCTTGCTTTTCTTGTGAATTAGAAACTCTGCAGATGAAAAATTCCCCTCTTTGACTTCAATTTCTACTGCAAACCTGAGAAGCAGCCAGCTGATGTTCTTGAAAGCTCCCCCTGTTGAGGACATATGATGTCCAGTTTTTTTGATAAAATGATCTTTTCCTGTCTTATGCATACACATTCCCTTTTCTCCTCCTTGATGCATCAACGAATACAAAAAGTCCCTGCATTCAAGAAGACTTTGTCTTCGACCTCTCTCTTGACATGATGCCCAAGCCTAACCTGAACAATCTCTCATACTGCTTGATGAAATCATTTTCTTTGCTTGAAGAAAAGAAGTTTCAAGCTTTGCAGTGTGATTTCTTTTTAATCTCATCTCATTACAATCACCTTCTAAATAATCAATAATGACTCTCTTTTAACCTTTAATTCTATCTTGGGATGTAGCTAAAGGAGTCACAAAAGTCAGAGGAAGGGGTATTCTCACTCTCCATCAAGTAATTTGTTCTCAGATATGTCTTTCAGAGTCCACCCTCTCATTTGTGCCCATCTTTGTTTCCTTTCTCAGGTGGCTTTTCCTTTACTAGCATGCTGATTTTTTAAAGAATGGTTCATTTAAAAATGAAAAAGTGGGGATCCCTGGGTGGCGCAGCGGTTTGGCGCCTGCCTTTGGCCCAGGGCGCGATCCTGGAGACCCGGGATCGAGTCCCACGTCGGGCTCCCGGTGCATGGAGCCTGCTTCTCCCTCTGCCTGTGTCTCTGCCTCTCTCTCTCTCTGTGACTATCATAAATAAATAAAAAAAAATTAAAAAAAAAATTAAAAAAAAAAATGAAAAAGTGACTTCTAGAATCCAGAAAACACTACTTATAAAAAAGAAGACAAGAGATGTACTCCACCCATCCTCTATCATACATCATTTTCTTTTTCCTTGTAATAAGTGTATGCCAGGCATCACTGATCTAAGTAGCAAATAAGGAGCCTGGGTATGGCTCACGCACAGCTCAGCTGAGATGTGGGCCCCATTCCAGGCCCCTGCTATTGCTGAACCTACCTTCCCTCTGCCACATGGTGCCCTTCCCCAAAGTCATTCAATGGGCATGTGAGAACTATCAGAAAAGATCCAGGAAGTCTGAAACTGGGCATTTTTTTATTTTCTTTCCTTTCCAATGAAACATTAAGTTCTTGAGCTTCAATTTTTAATATCAGTGTCTTAAGTTTTTTTTAATGAGCGCTAGTAGAAATCAGTTAATGTAAAATAATCTTTAAAACCTAATAATTGCACACATTTAATTCCAAGACAAATAGAGGAAATTTTACATCTGTTTAAGCATCTTCTTCTAGATCTTAAAAAAAAAAAAAAATGCCAAGAAAGGAAAAATGGCAGTGCTGAAAGCCAGAAACTTATTAGAAAGAATCTGACCCTTTAATTACCCAAGCTGGATGGAATATAAAAGCATACTGTGAATAAAGAAATTTTTTCTTGGGGAAAGAAATCTTGAGTTAGTAAAAAGAACAAGAACGCATTTTTAACTCTTTGTGTAAGGCATTTACAAGTATACTTAGATCAACAGAATCATTACCACCTACAAATATAAATACAATGTCAGCATTGTACACTTAAAAGTCTAACTTAACGCAATTCAGTTTATTGACAGAGTGAATTAAAATGCTACGTATGGTAGAGGAAGAAACTTCGGGAATCATATACATGAAAATCTATATAGCAATGAATACGTAACATCTAATTGGATTCTCATTTGTTTGTGAATTTTATAATTATAATTGCTTCTCATAGAAGGTAATTATCAAAGTGTGATTACAAAGACCAGCTTAATATTGCAGCAGTATCAGAAATTAATTTAATAGAAAGTAGGAAGGAAATAGCTACATATTGCATATATCTGGTTTTAATGTATAGTGTATGTGTATGTATACATAACAAGCAGTGTGCACCCATACATGTTATACATTATACACTCACATTTACTTTTGTGTATGTACTGCTTCTGTATCAGGGGCTGCCAAATCACACTCAAGGGCCACATCCTGCCCCGCAGCCTATTTTTATAAATAAAGTTTTATTGGAACACAGACCCATTCATTGGTTGACGTATTATGTATAGCTGCTTTCATGCACATGATGGCAGAGTTGAGTAGCTGTAACAGAGGCAATCTGGCCTGCAAAGCCTAAAATATCTACTTTTTGGCCCTTTATGGAAAAAATTTTCCAATCCTTGATCTGTGTATGACACATTATCTCCTGATCAATCTTTGTGGGATTGAGTTTCATTAGGGATTTTTCCTGAATGTATTGCAGCAACAGCTTGTATAAATTGATGAATAGGCCAATTCATATGCTTGAATAAACTCTGTGATTATGTTTCTGCTCAACATGTTAAAAGTGAAAAATTATTTTTATATATTGTGTTATATAATGTGCTATATAAGCAAATATTTACATATAAAGGCAAAAATTCATATGAACTTTCAAGGAAGATTAAAAGTTGCTCCTTATCAGCTCTGAGGACTTAGCCTTTCTAGGCCTCAGTTTCCCCACTGGTAAAATGATGATAATAGTAGGCATATTATTGCATACTAGCATCATATTGCTGTAAAGATGAAAGGAAATGAATGCCTGGCACAGACTAAGCACTGAATAAATTTAAGTTACTAATATTTTTATTACTGTTGTAACTATTATCAGGAATCTTTGCCCACAAGCAGGCACCTCTATCTATCTCTGAAAGGTATTGTGTAATCTTTTATATAGGGAAGACTTCAAATCATTATCCAAGACTGTTAGCTTTGCCATCCAGACAACAAGTATATAAAGCAAATGGATGTGCCTTGATGTGCCAACAGTCTGGACTCCAGATTCTTGTCAGAGCTTAATTAATCTGGGAGAGCTTCTTATTCAAACTCATGTGAAAAGAAAACTTAGAATGATTGGAATATGCTAAGGGGGGTATAAGAAAAATGTGAATCGTCCATTCTTACAGGCTTTCTTGAGTTCATTTTGTATCAAGCTTGCTGATAAAGAGAACACAGAATCTAAGACATATTCATTCATTCACCTCACATCAATTTATCAGGTGCCAGGGAATACATTTAGGGCATTGCTAACACTAGCCTGGTCTTATAAAAATTAGTCTAGATTAGTGGTTTTGAACATCCAATGACATTTGGGGTCTACCTCTTTCCTGTACTTCTTTCTCTCATCAGCTCAACCTGGTTTTTGAGTTATTGATGCCAGGTAATGGTTTCTTAGCTCTAGCTCTGGCTTCTCTCTTGTTTGGCTTTTATCATCTTTTATATATTCCATCATTTCAGTGTTCAGCTCTGTTTTTACTTAATTACAGAGAATTAATAAGATTAATTTGCTGTTTCTTCAGCAAACTTTCACCTCTGTTGCTACCACACAAGATAAAATAAAATACTTTTACTGAATTAAAATCTAACATTACATCCTAATTTTTATATAGGATCATGATAAGAAATGCGTTCATGGGAACACCTAGCTGGCTTGGTCAGTAGAGCTTGCAACCTTTGATCTCAGGGTTATGAGCTCGAGCTCCACATTGGGTGTAGAGATTATTTAAAAATAAATAAAATTTGTAAAGAGAGAGAGAGAGAGAAATGTGTTCATGAAGTAAGTTTTTGCATCTTCTAGCAAATTTTCTTTTGAAGAATTCATCTGTTATTAATCAGGAACTCTAACCTGAGGACTTATATTAAGTTGTCTGCACAGAATTTAGCATCAGACATTGTCTTTTCTAAGTAACTGAAATCCATGTTTTTTTCAGGCTATGAAGGCACTGTAACTTTTCTTATCTATCTGTCTATCTATCTATAGACTAAATATCTGACTAAATATGGCATGTAAGTGTAATTATTGCATAACCTAAGTTTCTATGAGAATTTTTCTTCAATCTGTGAAGTCACAGATCTCTTTTGGGGGCTTAAGAGCAAACATGAAAACAACTCCCAAAATATATTTTATTGTGAGATTTTTGCTGATTTTTTGTTCCTATGATTTATAGATAAGTTGGATATAGTACTAGCATACCATACATTCTGAGTAAATAAGCACTACTTTAAAATATGTTACAATTATGCCTATATACATGTTTGAACAAAGAGAATCCCTCTGTGAAGATGCATGGAGAGAAAATCAGATGGTTTTAAATCTGTGTATTGTTACAGAGATCCACTGATATATCGGTATTCTAGCTTAATAAGACATAGAAACAGCAGTCTACTTGTAAATAGTGATTGTTGCATAAGGTAGGATGCTAGATCTTGGGAAATACAAAACATGAAATGAATAACACTTGCTTAAAGGCAATCCACATCCTTTTCTATGACTTCACACAAAAATTCAGTATCATCCCTCTTGGTTGTTAGAGTAAACCAGGTTCATGTGGGTGGTGTCACTTAGGGGCCTCTCATCCCACTTAGAGTTAGATGGTCATGAGGCCAGAGTCATCTGGAGGCTTTTTCACTCATGTGTGGTGCCTAAGTGGGACATTAGGATGTCTGCTTGGGCATGTCTTTCTTGCTCTCATGCTTTCTCTCCATGCAGCCTTTCCACATGGTATGGCAGCCTCAGTCATTAAATTTCTCACCATGGCAAATGGCTTCCCCTAAGCAAGTGTACCAAGAGCTTAAAATCATCTTAAGAGGTAAAATAAAACAATAATGATACTTCAAAGATTTATTTATTTGAGAGAGAGAGAAAGAGAGAGCATGAGCCGGGGGAGGGGGAGGCAAAAAGAGAGGGCGAGAGAGAATCCTCAAGCAGACTCTTTGCTGTGTGTGGACCCCAACATGGGGCTTGATCCCACGAACCTGCAATCATGACGTCTTGCTTTCAGCAAGAATCGGATGCTTAACCCACTGAGCCACCCAATTGCCCTGACAATAGTACTATTTTAATTATCACCGTTTCTATGCCAGATATTGTGAATATGTTTTATTTTATTCTCCTAATAACCTTGCAAAGTGAGTACCACTACTTCTGGTTTAAAGATGAGGAAACCAAGATTCAGAATTGTTGTGTAATCCACATTGCTGTAAAGTAGGCAGTCCAGGTTGTCCGATCCAGTTGTGTTGGCCAATTTAAGTTTAAGCTCTTGTCTTGCTAGAACCCATATCCTTTCTCCTATGCTGAGCCACCGCTCATAAAACCATGAAAAATTAAATGGCACTACAAGAGATAAATAACAGTTCAATACACAATACACATGAATCCAGTATGATTAATTGCCAAATTAAAATACAGATAACAAGTACTCTAGGAGTACAACAGAGAGAAAATTCCCTAAGAACTAGTATTTCTGAGGAGCTTTCTTAGAATAAGTGATCTAAGTGCCACAAAGTTTTGTTCACAAACTGAAGATAATTCAACAAGGTATACATTTTTTTTTGTTTATCAGACATTTTTGCTTACCTCCAAATTCTGTGGATATATTTTTCCCTTACGTAGATATTAAAATTCCAGATCTGTAAAAGGCAGAACAGATACCATTTTCTTCAAGTGGCTTAGATAATAACTCTTGGTCATCTAGATAGTTTTGCTGATTTCCTTTTTACTGTATTAGATTATATGACCATTATTATTTAAGCCTAAAAGGGAGTCCAATCCGCTGATTAAAGCAGGAAGAAAGGGTTATTTCATTAGAGGAGACAGTTGTACTTTCCTTTATGGGGAGAATGATCCCATGTTAAATTGGAGTAGTATTTTTCTCTGCTCATTGCAGGGAGAGAGAGAAAGAGAGAGAGAGAGAAAGATGAAGAAAGGTCTTATACAACCCTAAAATGCACTTCAAAGTCTACTTTATGCCTGTTGGATGTGTTAGAAGCAAGTTTAGAGCTTCAGCTTGTGTTGACTCTGGTTTCCTACTGCACACCCTCCCCCCTGCTAACTCCCCCACCCCCTACTCCCCACCCCTGCCCTAGTGAGGGCTCCACTGAGGATCTGTTCCAACAAATACAGATTCCAAAAAAAAAAAAGGGAGAGAAATGACACATGCTCATACTAGACCTGCAGCCGATTCATCTTCATGCTGATTAAATTGCCCAAATCAAGTAAAGTGGGCCCATGACAAATTAGGCAGTGGAGCCCCTTGATGGGTTTGCAAGCTAGAGTTTCACAGAATTCAGTTTTGCCAGAGAGAAAGCAAAGGAGAATATAGTTGCTCAGGGCATGTCTACATACAAGTGTTGTCCAGACCTTTTTTTTTTTTTTTTTTCTCATGACACTTTCTATTCCTGGACTTCCACATTTTTAAGACTTCTGTGGCACCATCCAGAATCTTTTGGTTTGGTAAAAAGTGTAATCCAACGATCCCAACAGGCACCTAGATAAACTCTATGCTTTTTCTACCGGAGGCAGAAATGTAGGCAAGACAACCAGATGCTTCCAGGCATCTCAGGTAGTGGTTGCCCACATTGTATTTACTTTGCAAGTCAGCGTCTCTTGAATGCCTGCCTGCTTGCACACTTCATACTCAAACGAGATCAAACTCTTGCAGTTGGCTTAATACCCAAGTCATGCTCTGTGACTTGTCTATGTCCTTTGCACTCGTTCTTCACTTGCCTTACTCCTGCTTAGCTTCAAGTATCAGCTCAGATGTTTTGCTCTCCAGGAAACTTTCCGAAGCCCCATTCCATGCCATGCACACTTCTATCATGTCCCTGAACAAGTCTGTCGGAGGCATCCATGTATTACATCTGGCTTCATCAGCACACTGAGAATAAAGATCACTCCTTTTTCATCCTTGCATTTCAGTGCTCAGCTCCATGCCTGACTCGTAGTTTGAGCTCAGTAGTATTCATTGCACTGAAGAATGAGATAAAACAGGAAATCAATGAGGCAAACAAGGGAGCCAGGCATCCCAGGTGCCACCAGTGTCTTCCATATCCTTTAGAAAGGATAGCTTGTGCAGGGATTTTTGTTCAGATTAACTCCATGCTGCCTCCCAGAAACACAAATCGATATTTTTTCACTTTTTAAAATTCAAAACTGCTGGTGAAAACAGAATTGGGAGGTTCTAAACAATGACTTGAATCTCTCCCACTTCCCTTCGGAGTTGTGGGAAGACCAAAGAGGAAACACATAGAAACTGATGTCTCCAAAGGTGTTCCACAGGTGTCAGGGCTAGAGTGGGAGTTTCTGATTATCAACAGAGATGCACTAAATCTAGGAAAGCAGGCAAAATGGAGGGATACCACGCTAAAGAAATGTGCTCTCCTGGCACAGGAGAAAAGACAGCAAGCCAAAGAGGTTAAACATAAATGGAAAGGAATTCAAGTTAATTTCCTAGAAGAACTGATGCTATTTGAGACTTGCTTGAATGTGCCAGATTTGAAACAGCCACAGGCTGATTGGATAGTGATGCTGGCTGCCTTGCAGGGCTTTCCAGAGATCAGCTGCATCTGCCGGCCTGCACCACAGCAGATCAGACATGAGAAAGCGTGGGATGTTGGTTGCCCCTGTGAAGGATCCCAGTGCCAACCAGCAGATCACAAAGTTATTTAAGGCAAGAGGAAACAAAGTAGGTATGAGGGCCCCCCTAAGGCTTTCTGATGAGCTTGGAAGGCAAGGCAATGGGACTCAGCAGATAGTTCCCCGAAATCAGTGAACCATCATTTGCATCTCCTTGGGGAGCAGGAGATGGTGCCAACATGAAAGGACCAGGAGGACATTTCCTTCACCATCATGCTGTGAAGCTGCTGGGAGCTTAGTCCCAGCCTCACTTGCTCCAATGCTATTTGAATTGGATCTCCTGAGAAAATGCTGCTTTTGCAAGAGATAATACTAATGTTTCTTGTTGGGCTTAAAGAAAAAGAGTGAAAGAATTGTCTCATCTTGCTTAGCCTCCTCATCAGTGAATGGGATTCATGACCCTGGACAGAGGGAGGTTTTGGTTTCTTCAGGTCAAGTTCTGTCCCTGAGAGGAAGGCATGTGGGTTGCCCTGAGCTATTGAGAGATGCTTCTGGACAGAGGAGAACAATAAATTGCGGTTCCCAACTGCATACTGAATGTTTCCTATTAGCTCGCTATCCTTTGCAGTAAATCAACTTAGTCTCCATTACAATAGATGGCAATAGTGCATTACTTGTCAGCAACATGCCGCAATAATAAGGCTCTTTCAGACTGCCTCTCAAATACCAATTGTGATGTCTGTGGAGGAATAGAACTGCTTTTAAAAAGAATATGAGCAATAGCTCTGTAATAAGGCCAGATCCAGTATTGAAACAGGAGGGTTTCTGAATTTTCTTACATCATGACAAGAAATGTATTGCAAAGAGCATGGTGAAAATTCATTATTTAATTGAAAACTATTTATGAAATTGAAGTCCTATTAATTCAGCAACAGAAATATAGCCTCCAGAATGTTCAAATTATGAATTATCTGGTGGACTCTGGGACCAGCCAGAAGGACTGGATTCAAAGTCCATCTCTGCAGCTTACCATCTCTGTGACTGCACTTGGGCTACTTAGACCCCCTACTTACCTTCTGTGTCTAATGGAAGTCATAATAAGACGTAGACATAATAAGTCTATACAGGCTTGTGGATAAAATAGCATAACATCTGTAATGTGCTGTAACAATGCCTGTAACACAAGTGTCTGATCAGTGTTATTTATTACCTTATGCTCAATGTTGTGAGTTTCTACCATTGTAAGACCAGACACACCATTTAGTTCAGGAAACCCGTAAGATGCCTGCTCCTTATTTCTTGCCCTTCCCTTCATGCCAATATAGATTTGAATTCTGTGAAAATATTCCAGGGGGATTGAATTCCAAGCTTCCCAAAGGAAGAAATAAAGAGACCAAAGTCAGCTTGTCCCCGCTGAGTTGGCATCTGACAAAGATTTGAAGTGGCTGTGAGGCATCACAGCGAATGGCTGAAAATCACGTTGTCAGCCTGAAATGCATCAAAGCTATTTGCTGGCTTGAGCCACCCCAGGGAGACTCTCCATTCAGCTTAGTCCGTGCAGAATCACGTTTGGCTCTGGCAGGATGGAAACTAACTTCCCATCCCATATGGCACCTAGTTTGTAAGTAAGCACCTGATGGGAAAGAAATAATGACAGTAATAACCCCTCTTCACCCACAAACAATATTCCGTTAGGGACATCTGTTACCATTATCACCACTGACACAAATTCTGATATTACCCTGTGCCGCAGAAAACCTGATGAAGCTCTTCGCTTTGGAGCTAATGAGGAGGGTATCTTGCCTAAGCTGTGAGCATTAAGGAAGTCCACCAGTGGTATCAAGCAAGCCTGCCCCTGTCCTCTGGGGGTGTGTTGTTAGCACACAGAGAGCACTGATACAGCAGCCAGAATCATCTTCCTTGTACCTTAATATAATCCAGATTCAGTGCCACGCTTGTATTTCCATTTGGCTTGAGGGATGAATGTGCCTTTTCCAGAAAGTTCTCTGCAAGTTTGGGGAGGAAGTTCCAGCGAGACCTGTGACTAGTCTCTCCTTGTTCTCTGCCTTCATTAAGCCACCTGGTACACAGGTCAGATAAGCCTTGAATAATTCAGCTTCTTAGCAACCAGGAGTATACCGTGTTCCTGGGACAGTGACTTATAAGAAATATGAAATCACTTTTAGTTTCTTCATAGAGTTAAGGTGCTACATTATGGGCTATTTCTACATAGAAGGAAGCAGGTTAATGACAGAAGGAGACAGCTTTCCAAACTCCAGAATTGGACAAACATCAGCCCAAAATAGAGCCCTATTTTCTCATGATTTCTTAGCAGGTCTCAATATTCTGGTTGGCTAGGAGGAAATAAAATCTCCATGCTTGATTACTTCAAAGCAATGAGCAAGTCAAAGTCCAGTGAAATGTCTTCAATCAAGGCAAGCACAATCCATAGCAGAAATGATGAGTACTAAGTCCCTGCCTCCTGTTGCTTAGACACTGGCATCTTTTGGTAGCACTTGGTTTGTGTCTCTACTTTGGTGCATGCTTTTCCTCATATACTCATCATTTTGCAGAAAAGATTGGGCTAACGGTGAGATATTCTGAATCACAAAATCAGCTAGAAAAATTTGGAATTTAGATTTTCTGTTTGTCACTTAAAATTGTTAGCATGCATGAGCCCAATTCTACAAAAAAAACTGTTTGATACATAGATAATATATTATTTATTATGTATATTCCAAAGCAATCTGGAGACAAATGTTCTAAAGGCCTGAAAATAAAAGCTGAGACTTAGATGAGTAGAGTTATTGTTGACTTGTAGGAGACTGAGTTTCGTACTCTGTTTTTTGTTACCTGTGTTCAGGGGAGCCCTTCTACCTACCCTTCAAATTATTTGTCCTCTATAAGCTTCCTTTGTCATCTCTAAAATGAGAGAAATAATCTTCCTGTCTCACAGAGTTGTCATAATGATGAAATGAACTAATTCACAAATGACACTTAACCGTGTACCTACAACACATTAAGGCCTTAGCAAGCATTATCCATGCGATGTGATGATTTCTATTTCACTTTATATTTTACCAAACATTTCCATGTATATGAGCATATGGGATTTTCTTCTTCATTTCACTCCTTTTGTTCCTCATTGCTAAAAGGAAAGGAGTACTTGAAAGATGGCCAGTGATAGCAAGAGCAAGTTTCCATTGCCTTGTAAAATATTCCACTCTTAAGGAGGTAAGTATCAAAGGCAAAAGATGAGAATTTCCAGAGAATATTTTGCTTAAGTGAGGATCCTATGAGCAGTGATGGGAAAGGAAGGCAGTTATCTCAACTGGGCAGCTGGTACACAGAGCTGCCTTTCTGGGAGCCCTTAGGAGGTGAACTTGTCACTGACCGATGAAGACCCAAAAGAAAGGAAGATGATATTTACAGCATTACCTGAGCAGAAGCTGCTCCTAATTGGCTGCTTGTAAGAGTAGAGTCTTTGGGAAATGGAATAATGTAAATACTTCTCAGATATTGAAGACACAAAGGCAGAGTTATATAAGTTTTACATCAATGTTTCAACTGATGGTCAGCTTCATTCTCTGAGGGAGGTAGCATTATTATCCACATTAATAGATGGTAGTTTCTTCATAACTTTTTTGGGGGTCACACTCATTTTTATCATGATAAAAAATAACAGGCAATCTATCCTTAACAGATCATGATACAGTACAGTATTGTTAACTGTGAGCAAAATGATATACAGCAAATCTCTAGAACTTTTTCATCTTGCATTACTGAAACTTTATGCATATGGAACAACAACTTCCCATTTCTCTCTCCCTCAACCCCTTGGCAACCATCATTCTACTATCTGTTTCTAGGAGTTTGACTACTTCAGATACTTCATAAAAATAGAATCACGCAGTATTTATATTTCACTGGCTTATTTCACCTTACATAATGTCCTACAGGTTCTTCTACATAGTTGCATATGGCAGGATTTCTATCTTTTTTAAAGCTGAGAAATATTCTGTTGTATGCATATGCCACATGTTCTTTACCCATTTTTAGGCTCTGATGAAAATTCTGATCTCTTCTTTAGAAAAGTCTTCATGCATGTAAAGTGCGGCATATAATTTTTAGTAGTCCAAATCTCACCTAAGGCCCATTCATAAAACTCCTCTGGGAAGAAAGGAAGGAATGAACATTTCTCCCCCACAATGGATAAGCTACTTGAGCATATGGACTGTCTTTTCCTCATGTCACCATCACAGCTGCCAGAATAGATATGTGAGATGTGGTTTTCAATGGAAAAATAAATGAATGAATGTCAATCCAGGCCAAGTGTTTTGTAAACATTGTCTCAGTTAATCTTCATAACATCCTATAAAGAAGAGATTAGGATCTCTATTTTACAGATGAGGAAACAGGGAAGGATTACGTGCTTTCCCAAGATCACAGAGCTTGTACATCACAAACTCAGAATTTGAACTCAAGTCTGTCTGACTTAAAGCCTGTGTGTTCAGTATGTACTATATTAGTCAGCTCAAGCTGTCATAGCAAAATACCACAGACTGCATAGCTTAAATAACAGACATTAATTTGCCACAGTTCCGGATGCTGGAAAGCCCAAGATCAAGTGCTGGCTGATTTGGTTGCTGGTAAGAGCTCTCTTCCTGGCTTGCTGATGGCTTCTTTCTCCCTGTGTTCACACACGACAGAGGGAGAGAGCTCTGGTGTCTCTTTCTCCACTCATAAGCCTTATCAGGCAAAGGTCCCTCCCTTATGACCTCATTTAACCTTTATTACCTCCTCACAAGCCTTATCTCAAATATAGTCACATTGAGGCTAGGGCTTCAACATATGAATTTTAAGGGAAATAAACATTCTGTCCTTAGGATGCACTATTCTGCATGTAGAGGTAAGTAGTAAGAGAGAAACATCTGAGTTTCTTGTTGTACTAACATATCAAAGGGTGTATATTTTTGATGTCATTCAGTCTCTCAGAGACATTCTTTGGTAATTTTTGCAAGCTTAGATGATTAATTTCCTATCCAAAAAAAGGGAAGAAAATTCATGTTAAGTTAGTGGTATGCTCTGGATCTGCCAGATTGGTTTTCTTGCATCCAGTCAGCATGTGGTTTCCTTAGGACGGAGCTCTTCACATGCTACTAATCATATGTCAACATCGATATACCATAAGAGTTTCAATATCTAAGATGATGGGGTAAGTGAATTTTTACATTTCTATTCCCACTGGACTGGCCAGCTCTCACAGGTTGGTGGTGAGATTTTGTGCTCATGGGACTTTAATGTAACTTTTGATTATCCTAAGAAAAAAATGATTCAAAAGCAGTGGATGGAAGCAGCTGGACTCAAACCTTTCATTCAACTCGCCTTCCACCTTCACCCACCCAACTAGGCTTCAGCTGACAGAGGAAGACATTTTTCTCTTCCTCCTTTCAGTTACCAATCTCAGCAGTCATTAACACTTTAAAAGATCCTTTTTGTAAATTCAATGAGCCGCTTTTAATATCCCCAGCGATGGTCTTAAACTGGCTCCTCTTCCCAGGAGAACCTGCTTTTTTACTATGTGCCCGTGGTGATGGTGGTGGAGGGAATCACCACTGCTTTCTTATTTTTTCTAATATAGAACATATAATGCACTTTGTAACTTTTTATTTTTTTATTTTTTAAAGATTTTATTTATTTATTCATGAGAGACACACAAAGAGAGGCAGAGACACAGGCAGAGGGAGAAGCAGGCTCCATGCAGGGAACCTGATGTGAGCCTCAATCCCAGGACTGGGATCACGCCCTGAGCCAAAGGCAGATGCTCAACCACTGAGCCACGCTGGCATCCCTGTAACTTTTTTTATTATTTATTTTGCTAAGTTAATATTACTTGTCTGAGGTTCAAATCGAAAGATATTCCAGGGTTTAAATGATCTTGAAATAACAGGGTTTGAGCAGATTCCCTCCAAGTAAGTCACCTTTATACCACCATAATGTGTTTTTTGTTTGTTTTTCCAGTTTTGTTGACTACTATGGACATAATGACATTGTATAAGTTTAAGGTGTACAACCTAATGATTTGATACATGTATATATCATAAAATGATCACCACAATAAGTTTAGTTAACATCCATCATCTCACACAGTTATTTTCTTCTTGTGATGAGAGCTTTTAATATCTACTATCTTTGCAAATTTTAAAGACACAATTGAGTATTGTGAATCATAAACTCACACATGTACAGTGAACTAATATTTGACAAGGAAGCTAAGAATACTCAATGGAGAAATTCTCAATGGAGAAAAGACAATCTCTTCAATAAATGATGCTGGAAAAATTGGGTATTCACATGCAAAAGAATGAAACTAGATTACTCTCTTACACCATTCACAACAATTAACTTAAAATAGACTAAACACTTAAATGTAAGACCTGAAACCATAAAGCTCCTAGAAGACTATAGGGGAAAGCTCCTTGACAATGCTCTTGGCAATGATTTTGTTATATATATACAACACCTAAAGCACAGGCAATAAAAGCAAAAAAAAAAAAAAAAAAAAAAACGGTACTGCATGTTTTATTAATAACATGATGATAACTAATATTTATTTATCCTTACTACATGTCAATAATATGCTAAGTACTTGGTATGGCTTATAACATTCGATCTCATAATAGCTCCATGAAGGAGATGCTGGGGAAGTATTCCTATTATGTGGATGAGGAAATTAAATTAAGAGAGTTTAATGGCTTGTTGAGTGACAGTCAAGAAGAGATAGTAAACCAGGATTTGAGCCCAGGGTGGGTCCAAACTCCCATCTTTACTTGTAACCACTACAGATGATGCACTGATCTAACATCTTTCCTGTCACACCTTTCCTCTTCCCTTTATTTACTTCCTTTCCCTACGTCTCAGTAGCACTGGTGGTTGTGATTAATTGTGGCATAGGCATTCATTTATTGAACAAGTATTTATGATAGCCCATGAGTGTGTAAAAGCAATTTCAACTGGTAGAAGGGGGAAAAATAGATACATAAAAAATTATTTTCTCAACTCCCAGATTATTTCTTTGTCCATATCCCTGTGTTAAGTATAATCTCTCCATCTTGCTCTCTCTTATAGAGGCTCTGTCACTTTTTGTACTTAACAACCCCTATTTTACAATATGCAGTGCTATGCACAACAATGTATAAGATGTTTTAAAGACCATCTTGGGTAACTTTCCTGTAATGTTGGAATCTGAAATGTTTTCCCCTAAGCCCACAATTTTCTATATCATCAAGCTGCTAAATTGCCTCTCTGAAAGGCAGGAATTACTCTGCTGATTTGATTTCTTTTGTTTTCTTAAGCAAGTATAAGATATTACCAATTTCTTTTTAATCTACCACTATTGCCATGTCTCGCTCCTCACTTTTAAAACTCGAGACAGTTTTCAACAAAGTACCTGTAGAAATACTAATTTTTAAAGAATGAGGAAAACTTATGTGCTCTAATGTTTTAATTGGTATCCTTAACCCTCTCTGAGAACCTTCTAGCCCAATTTCTAGCAGCAAACAAGCAATCACAGCAGTCTGGAGTCAGGAGTCAGAATTATCTTCTTGCTATGCTTCTATGTCTTCTGTTTGTCAAGCAGTGATTGTAAGGCTGCCTTAAAGGTCTCCCTTAAGAACTAGAGGCAGATGTTTCCTGAAGACTTTTCTATGCGCTAATTAGTCAATATGAGAAGATACAGACCTTTGTGTTACAAAAATTTGTCAGAGAGGTGACACTCCTTCTGGTAAAGACAGAGTCGGACTCTTGTCCTGTGTATATCAGAGTTACTTAAAATTAGAAGGAAGCAAGTAGTTAATGACTAGCTTCTTCCCCTGAACCTGGATCATGACACAATTAAGTCAAGAGAATATCAAGTAGGGATAATTTCTCTCAGTTACAGAACAAGTAAAGTATTATAAGGATTTATGCCACTTCTTTAAATAACTGAATCCAATGATTCAAGAGCTTGAATTTGATTATATACTTGTGACCAGAATTCCATTTTTGTACATACTCTACTGAAAATACAGCATCTCATAAGAGTTTCTGCTTTGGCAAAAAGTTTTTCTATAGAATTTGGTCAGATTTTGAGTGTCTTTTCTCCTTCACCTTAGAGTAGTTTGCTTATTCACTCTCAGAGTTGGCTTATGACTTAGGTGTCTATTGGCTTTGTTATGTGCCATCTGATTTGGGATATTTCAGAACTTCAAGGTAAAGATTTCATCACGGTTTACAGGAGATACATACTAGAGAATGAAACCTACATGCTTCTGTGAATAAGAACAGACTACTTAGAAATTTTAGAAGTTTCTGATTTAAATATATGTTTGCGCACACACACACACAACACAACCTAAATCTGATTTATACAAAAATTCACTCTCACAGAAAAACTTTGGCTTTATTGAAGTCAAAATGGAAAGGCCTAGAACATGCCTTTTAAATAAAATGATTATTTTGATGAAGCATGTTTTAACTGGTTTTTATATACCTGAAATGATTTTCATATTGAGATAAATCAGAACATTTAACTAAGTAACAAATTGAATGTTATTGGTCATAATTTCTTATGCAGAATTTTAGACTTTACATTATATTTACACGGATGCTCATAAGTATGAAAAATAAACAGAGAAGTTAATTTGTCCTTGCCTGAAATTAAGTTTTCTTGTATCATGGTGCAGGGCTGGCTGAACAGAGCCTCGGTGAGTCTGTGTGTGAGGGAGAAAGACTCAGGTGGAGGCTAGGTGCTCACCAGGCCCAGACCTTATGGTTATCATTTCAGCACATCTTCTGGAGCATTGTAGAATCTCTCATCACCCCATAAACTTCTGCCATTCCTGTACCAATTCCCAATCCTGAGCCTTCATCCTGTACTCTCTCCCAATCTTTTAACTCCCGGCTGCTGAACATGAGGAGAAAAGTCATGAAAAAATATTCTCTGTTATGTCCTAATTCATCTTCCCAACTCAATTAGACTGCCTGCACTACCCAGAAGAAACTTTTATTTATCATTTCTTATCTCCTTTAATAGCCCACAGTAGGTGATTCTACATCCCAACCAAGACTACAGAGTCTTTGGATGCCCAGTGTCATCTCCATATCCCTAACTCTCAGGGGTGACCTTTTATTCTTCTTCTTTACATGATTGAGAAATTCTAGCTCATCCAGCCTTAATTCCTAATCTCATTTCTGCTTCATCTGACTATTGCTCCCCATCATCTCAGGGTTGGCCTGAATGTTCCTCTAAGCTCTTTCCCCCCCTCTCCTGGAGAACAAGAACTGTCTCTGTGTTACTGACACAACACTGTTTTGCATCTCTCAAGAACTTCTTTATATTTCTTTTTCTTCAAAGTTTTATTTTGTGACTTTCCATTGGCTTTTTTCTATGTATTTTTCTCTGTGTTTGTCTCCTCATGTATAAAAATAACTAAAACCTAACAAATAAAAAGCACCCTAGTAAGTAATAGCAAGAATTTAAATCAGAATCTTCCCTTGTTCTCTAGGAAATTATAGAAAGAAATAATGGAAAAAAATAAGTGCCCCCAAAAAGATACACACACACTCCATTTAAAAAAGGACAAGAAATTAGAAAGCTGCTCGGGCAGGGGCAGGTTTGTCAGGGAGCTGGCATGGTATTTGGGATCAAGAGTAGTAGTGAACTATGAATGAAATGAAAAGATCTCAGTGCAAGAGTTCCCAGAAAGCACTGGCAAAAATAATTCCTAAAGATAAAGTTTATATCATAAGGTACAAAATCTGCATAGGAATGCTGAGAACAGAGGTGAGGATTATCCAAGAGACTCAGTGCACAGAAATGGCAAGAAAAATGCCAATAGAGGCTGGGACAAGCAGTGTCTGCTGGGAGAAAGCATTTAGTGAAATACCCTGCAATAGATCCCATGAAAACAGCCAATTGCAAGCCCAGAGCTAGTAGCAAAAGCCCTTCTGGACCACATTAACTTCAGAAAAGGGTGGAGGCCTATTCAGAAGTCACAGACAGAAGTACATGGAAGTGTCATACCAAAGTAAACAGTATGTTCCTCCAGCAGCAGAAGACAGATCCTTGAGTTGTGTGGCCATTTTCTTGCTTCACACTTCCTGGTCCCCTCTACCATGGAAATTGCTTGTCTGGAAAAAAATCTAACCTAGTTCACCTTGAGTCATAAAAGAACAGTGGCACAGAATCCATTCAAAGATACTATTAAAAATGTGTAAAGAAGCAGTAAAACTTTCCAACGAGAGAAGGATCTGGTGAAGGCACCAGAAAGATAATTGTCAAGTTGTAGCCAAAGATTTAGCCAAAGATCCCACCATTAAACTGAGTTATGAAGCAATTACAGTAAAAAGGAAGACCACAAAGCAGAAATATAAGAGCGTGTGGGGAATGGCCACACAACACAGACAAGTGAAACAAAAGCTGACAACACTCAGAGAAGGAAGAGACAAAAAAACAAAAGGATTACACAAATGAGGATTATTGGAAAGAAAGCAAGGAGAGCAGTTTTTGTGGCTATCAGTAGCCCTGAGGGGACAGTAGGAACGGTAAAATAAAAGAAATAAAATGGGTGAAATCTCTTAACTCTAAAGACTCTAGAGAAGGGCAGGTAACATATTCACATTTGGAATCCTTAAAATCCAACAACAATAACAATGGAACAAAACAAAGGTTTTAAAATGTAATTCAAGAAACTTTTCTGAAAATAGAGAAACTCAGCCTACATTTTGTTCCAGAAAATACTCATGAGAATAGTCAACTCTATGATGAATGCTAGTAAGGTTACTGAATGTTAGAGATAACGAAAGAATCCTTCAGATATAAAACCAAAAAAAAAAAAAAAAAGAAGTCATAAGGAAAAAAAAAACCTCTATATAATTAAGCTAACATCAGATGTTTCTCTCTACCATAATATCCAACACCAAAAGACCAAAGACAGTGAGTGAAGTCGTGCCTAAAAAATATGAAAAGCACATAGATTATGAATCAAAAATTTTATATCTAGCCATGCTATCCTTTAAGCATGTAAGATATAGAAAGCCATATATGATAGCTACAGACAGCTTAAAATGGAAAAATTCTGAGAATACTTTTTCTGTAAGCTTTGCTTGATGAAATGATTTAGGGCTTTTACTCAGTGGAGAAATGATAGCAGAAAATTTAGCAACAGGGTAACAGCATCATATGGAAATACAAGATGGTTTGGTGACATACAAAGAAAACAGCTTACAAAAGGAACAATGGAAGAGTATAGACCTAGAAAAAAGGAAGCACTGAAGCAAAACAGAAGCCTTTATTTTAGGTCTTAGAACTTCAATTCAACAGCACAGATTTGAGTAGCATCCCTAATTATGTCTAGTTGACATAGAAGCTTTTATTAGCAGAGCGCTGGGGTAGCTCAGTCAATTAGATGACGGACTCTTGGTTTCGGCTCAGATCATGATCACAGGGTCCTGGGATCGAACTCTGTATCAGGCTGCAAGCTCAGCACAGAGTCTGCTTGAGATCATCTCTCCCTCTCTCTCTGTTCTTATCCCACAACTCTTTCTAAAATAAATAAGTAAATCATTTTTAAAGGCTTTTATTAACAAATGACAGAAGTACTAAGAAACAGGGCAGCCAGGTGGCTCTGTGCCACCTTCAGCGTAGGGCATGATCCTGGAGTCCCACTTCGGGCTCCCTGCATGGAGCCTGCTTCTCTCTTTGACTGTGTCTCTGCCTCTCTCTATGTGTGTGTCTCTCATGAATAAACAAATAAATTTTTTTAAAAAAGAAGTACTAAGAAACATACACAAGTTGCTTTCCAAAAATTACAATTTACATTTTACCATTTATTGGTTATCTGAGTAGCTTATGACAGTCACTAGGAAAATAGATTTTGCAGTACCCAATTTTTACCAAGAATGTGGGTGTAATGGTCTGTGTTCAGTCATATGCCTTTGCACAGCTCAGAGGTTTAATGTAGTTTTGTTTTCAAAAAGCAGGATAAAGTTTTAGGCCCCCCAAATCGAGTCTGCAATGTTCAAAGAGTTTATAGAGGTTCACAAATCAGAGGGTGCCCATAAAATAAACTTGCTGATACCTCATTGCTAGTAACGGAGATGCAAGAGATAGCATTGAAAGCTGGCAAATCAAAAAACAAGTATAAGCAGGGTTACACATACAGTGGTCACATATAGGGAAAGTACTTTGAAGGAGGAGGAAGTAGAAAAGAGAGAAAAGAAGGTGGATGAAGAATACACAAAGCTATCAACTAATTTTCCAATGCCCACAAAAAAGAAACTAATAGATAGTAGGTATGATTATAGTGGTAATCACCTGGAATGAAAAAAGTTTAAATATCAGAGGATGCACAATTTTAAAAATGAATAGTATACATAGTGGGGTCTACCCATGAAAAATGAGTTAACTGGAGCCTAACTGACATGGGGGAAGGAAAAACCCAACTTGAAGTAACTCCAGCCACCTTCCACTACCCAACAGGAGAGAAAAATCTGAGAAATACTTGCATATTTACAATCCAAAAGCACAGGCTAAGAGACCAAGCCCTCGGGCCCCTGTGTTGCTCAGTCAGCTAGGCGTCTGACTCTTGATTTCAGCTCAAGTCATGATCTCAGGGTTGTGAGATGAGCCCAGCACCAGGTCTGCATTGGACATGAAGCCTGCTTAAGATTCTCTTTCTCCCACTTCCCTCTGCCCCTCCCCTTTCTAAAAAAAAAAAACAAAAAACAACAAAAACTGAGCCCTGACCACAGTACTATTGAATGCTTCCATTCCCCCACATCTCACTACTACATCACTAAGAGTCCTCTGATAGCAGTAAACACAATGGATAACATATATTCATATTTGCTTATATGCATAAAGAAAAATTAGGAGAGAGATTCAAGAAAATGATACACATGGTGGCCTATGGAGGCCAACAAACAAAAACCAGAGTAAATGGGGACTCATCTTAACATTACACTTTTCACTTGGTTTGATTTTGGTTTGTGTGTTTTTTTTTCTTTACCAAAATGAATGTATTACCTGTAAAAATTATTTTTATTACTCAAAATTAAACATTCAATATTTAAAAATAAGAGAAATTCCATTCCAGCAGCAAAAATTTCATCAGAAAACTGTCCTTTGATTCCATTGTAGCTTCATACTACCATCTGAGTTCATTTTCATATACACTTAGACTTCTTAAAAGTATAACACATGCTATTGTAATAAAAGCATGAGTAAATTATATTGGCTCTCTTCACTTTCTCACCCTCTTCAAATAAATATTTGCAGTTGACTTCCCAAGGTCACCAATGATCTCATGTGGACAAAGCTATAAAAATGATCATCATTAATATACCTACTTAACAATTTCGTATAATGCTGTTGCTAAGTCAAATGCTGGTGAAGTAAGAATATTAGGGAAGTTTGCCATTTACGGGAAATAAAAAATGACTGACTTTTTGTAGTAAGTGATATTTGTCTCTTTATGTTGCAAGTTTTGATACTTTCAATTTTGCCAAAATAATGTTAGATGGAATGACTTTGATTTTTTGAAATGAGATTTTAGTAAGAATATTACTTTTTGATTCTGTTATTTCAAAAAAGGTTTGTATATATGATTAGGTATGCATTTACACAAGGCTTCACAAAATCTCCACACTCCCATACCAGGGCACCAACTTACGCATTGCAATCCAACCACACAGTTCTACATCACATAGTGTCCACTCATAGACTCTCCTTAAACACGCATTCCAGGACCTCTTCCTAGATCATCCCCACCAACACCCCCACAAGTTCTGATAATATTTGTTATTGAAGCAATAAGTTCACCGATAGGCACTTGCTTCCTCTAGTTAAAGCCAGCTTCAGGGACGCCTGGGTGGCTCAGTGGTTGAGTGTCTGCCTTTGACTCAGAGTGGGATCTCAGTTCGGGGATCAAGTCCCACATCTGGTTCCCTGTGAGAAGCCTGCATCTCCCTCCGCCTATGTCTCTGCCTCTCTCTTCACATCTCTCAGAAACAAATAAATAAAATCTAAAAAAAAAAAAAAAAAAAAAGAGCCAGCTCCATTTTCCAGACATGATGTGAAGAAAAAAGAATCTGAAATAGCATTTTTGTCTGAAGTAATAAGGAATCACTAATTTTCCTGACACAGTTGGAAGAAAATGTGTTTTAAAATTATATATATATATATATATATATATATATATATATATATATCCTGCAAAATGGCCTTTGTTTTCCTTTTGGTGCTAAAGCTTACTTCATTATGCTAATTCTAGAGGGCCAGTAAAAGAAAACTGACTTAAATTGAAGAGTAATCCATAGTGAAATTGACTAATCTGGTTTCACTTATTACTGACTCTGTTAAATGCAAAAGTACTATACTAAATTGAAAATAACAAAAGAGCAAATGGTGTTTCCAAATTGCTAATACTTTGGAAAGCCAACATCTTCCTGCATGAGGTATGTGTGTAGCATAAGGGACATGTGTCCTAATGGGGATTTTGCAGCTTGTTCTTATAAAAACCTGTATGAAACTCTATCAGAATTCAAGAGTAATCTTTAACTCAGACAAGTCAAGGGAGCATTTTTATCTGGCAAAACCAGGCACAAACAAAGAAGAGCACGTAAGTGGCAATTAAGAATTTCATTAGGAAAAGCCATAAAACAATATAAATGTTGACTATACTATGTAAAGGACTTCAGTTGTAACAGATACCTCACATCTGTACATTCCCTTCTCTCATCACACTGCAGCCTCTGGCGCAACAGGTTGTCTTTTTTTTTTTTTTTTTTAATTTTATTTGTTTATTCATGAGAGACACAGAGAGAGAGAGAGGCAGAAACACAGGCAGAGGGAGAAGCAGGCTCCATGCAGGAAGCCGGACGTGGGACTCGATACCGGGTCACCAGGATCACGCCCTGGGCTGAAGGCGGCGCTAAATCGCTGAGCCACCGGGGCTGCCCAACAGGTTGTCTTCTTCTTCTTTTATTATTTATTTATTTATTTATTTATTTATTTATTTATTTATTTATTTATTATAGTCACACAGAGAGAGAGAGAGAGGCAGAGGGAGAAGCAGGCTCCATGCACTGGGAGCCCGACGTGGGATTCGATCCTGGGTTTCCAGGATCGCGCCCTGGGCCAAAGGCAGGTGCTAAACCTCTGCGCCACCCAGGGATCCCCAACAGGTTGTCTTCTTAAGTACTGTTTCAATTATAATTAAAACAGTATTCTCAAAAATAGAGAAAAGTATGTACAGTTTGCTATTCATCCATCAAAGGGAGGAAGGGAATACAAATGTGTTTGTGTGTGTGTGTAAATACGTACGTGGGTGTGTACATACCACATGAAATCTATATATATATATAATATATATAAAAATATAAATATATATATTTGCTTACATTGTTATGCACACCTATAAGGGGGTAGGTGAGAGAATAAGGTAAAGGAAACAACAATTCAAGCTAAACTTCTTTGACAGTGGCTTGTTTTATAAATTAGAATTTGAAATTATGTACATCCATTATATAATTATAAAATAAAATTTAAATTTAAAAATGATCCTAGAAATAAAAAATAAAACAAAATAAATAATAACTGTGTAATTCGATTTCTGGCATAGCCATTTCAGAGAGGAAATATTTCAAGGGACTCTAAAACACAATAATTTGGCTGCATGTCCATAGTGGGATAGATCCCAAGGGAAACAAATTGCAAAAGAAAAAATGTAGCTGTTTTCAGTAATCATATCATTGATGGTAATGTTGTATTACTGTTATGAGGCTATTGTGTGTATAATGTGAGATAAAGCAAATGAGTAATTACATTGGTGTTATTGAGAACTATCATTTGAGGCATGGGATAAGTCTTGATTTTTAATTGGAAATATCAGTATAAATTCAAAATGTATTTTTAAATGTATATTTTCTAGCTCTGTCCCCTAGGAAGGCCTAGAAGCAATGAATAATACCCCTGATGCCCAGTCATGGTCCTGATATGTTATCACCAACTGAGAAGAACGAGAAGTCTTTGAAGGCATAGCTGTTACCAGGAAGAAAAATGTGACTTGGATAATTTTCAAAATAATCAAGGAGAAGATACCTGGGAAAGTGTTAGGTGTATGGAAGAAACAGGATGAGCATTTCTCGACCAAAAAGCAAGGCAGCTATCTGAGAAGACTACACTGTGGCAAAAGAACTTAGAAGCCAACTTAAACCAGTCCTTGCTAGTCAAAGATGAGACATTTTGAACATCAATAAAGGTAATGACCAAAGTAGCTTGAAAAATATTAAACTATTTAAATCCATGAGTTCATAATGATATCTATGAAGTCAATCATCACCTTTGGAAAATATTAAGCCTCACGATTTTGAAAATTCATAAATGGAAGAAAATAACCATTCAACCCTTAACAGCTATACCTTAGGGCAATCAAAGAGTTGATGAAGACAGATTTCTCTATATAGAAGTATTTATAGTAAGGATTGAGGAAGGAATGATGGAATATTACCCTTCTGTAACGTCAAATGAATTAATTCATCTAGTGATTAGTGATTAGTGATTTTCAATAGCTACTACTATCATAACAACAGAGAAAACTGGAAATTAGTTACCTCCTATGGGAAGAACACAGCACTACCTGAAGGAGTCTGGAAAAAAACTCTAACTTGAATATGATGACTACTCATGTACATGAGATATAGAGAATGCAGGATGTTAGCATTATGCATATGACCTCCACAACACAGCCTGCAACAAATTCTACAGGAAAAATGATGGATTCTATATCAACAAGAACAACAACAACAAAAAAAAATGCAAGAAAAAAAAGAGAAATGGAGAAGACACTTAAGGGGCATGTTAATCACAGTGCATGGATCTTGTTTGGATCCTAGTTCAATAAACAAAGAGTAGAATTTGTGACAGGTGAGTACTGTATCTGAGGCTGACTTCACCACAGTAGTTCTCGGGCCTGCCAGACTCTTTATGGGTCTCTCTGAGAACATTCTCTGGCCTCAGAAACAGGCCAGATGTCCCAGGACATAACTCTCAACCAGTGAGATGTGACAGAGGATAAATACGCAGCCTCCATGCCCTTCTGTGGGACAATATTGACATGTGCCCCACACTGTGTCTCCAAGGGTCTTCAACGGGATTGGATCCTACTTTCCCACAACAGCACTTCTCCATTAGCACGCTCTTTATTCATTCCCTTGCCCACTTCCTCCCACTTGGAAAGGCTTCCTGGTATCACCTCCAAAGATAGTTTATAATGGCATCCAAATCTTTGTCTCAGGGTTCCCTAATTTGGGGGAACTTGGACTAAGACACTGGGAATTTCATAATCATAACTTTATTTTTCTGTAGTGTGATTATAGGGTCAATGTCTTATTTTAAAGAGATACTTTTAGGGGCACCTGGGTGGCTCAGTGGTTGAGCATCTGCCTTCGGCTCAGGTCATGATTCTGGGGTCCTGAGGTTGAGTCCCACATCAGGCTCCTGGCAGGGAGCCTGCTTCTCCTTCTGCCTATGTGTCTGCTGCGCTCTCAATGTCTCACATGAATAAATAAAATCTTTAAAAAAATTAAAGAGGTACTTTTAGAGATACTTTCTAAAACCTTTATAGATAAAATTATATGATGTCTGGATTTGTTTCAAATTTATGAGTCACTGGCAAAGTAGGTAGAGTTATAGACATATAAGATTGCCTGTGATTTGATAATTGGGAAAGTCACATGGTGGGTGTATGGAGGTTTGTTATACTGCTATCACTACTTTTAAAGATGCTTAATATTTTCTATAATAAAAAGTTTTATCAAATTAAATCCACACTAATGGCACCTCTGGAAGGATTCAAAGAAAATAGAAAAATCGGTTGCCTCTAATAGGGGTCACCAGGGGACAGGAAAATATTGTGGAAGGGAGATTTTTCACCACACAATTTTTTTTTACATCTTTTAAAGTTTGGCTATGTGACAGTATTACATTTTCCAAAAAAAAAAAATTTCTATAATAATAAAACTGCAGAATTTAGAAGAGAAAGTAAAAGGCAGTGTGACTGATCCACTTTCTTACCTAAAACCCTTCATTGGTATAAATGAAAATTCTTTGACATGTCCTAAAAGTCCCTGCAGGATAGTCCACGTCCACCTCTCAAGTTTTAGCTCTTTATAACTTAGCTCAATATACTTCAAACAGGGCACCTGGCTGGCTCAGTTGGTAGAACATACAACTCTTGATCTCAGGATTGGGAGTTTGAGCGCCATGTTGGGTGTAGAGATTATTTAAAAATAAAATCTTTAAATATATATATATATATATATTTAAAATATTTAAAATTTTATATAAAAATAGAAGTCTTTAAATATAAACATATTTTATATATAAAATATTTATATTAAATATATATATATTCCAAACATTTTTTTTTATTTTTGTCAATCTCTTTCTCTCCTTAAAGACTTTACACAAGCAATTCCTTCTTCCTTTTGGTGGGCATTTCCTAATTCTAGACTATGTCCTCATTTCATATACACTCACAGTATCTATGCCCCGATGATCATAATTGTGATTTCATTATTTTTATATTATATAATAATATATACAACACCTATGATTTTAGTCCACAAACTCAGCTCTGTAAGAAATATTTCATTATATGTTTCTTTCTGTTATCTCCTTCTCCCATTAAGACTCATCTTTACAAACACATGTAGACTACTGTGGTCCCTTTGAAAACTCAACTTAGCATTTATTGGATGGAAAGGGATGGATGGAAGGATGATGGATAGATGGATGGATTGAAGAGCAAATAAGTAAATGAATGGATGCAGCTTTTGAATTTTGGCCATTAGTTTTGTTGCCCAAAGGTTTGAGTTAACATGTGGCTGATCTTTGTATTTCAGTGTTTATAAAACTAAATGAAAGCCTTGGTTGTACACTATGAATAAGGAGAAAAGGAGGATACTTGATTGAAGTGGATACCTCTAAGTAAGTTGAGACCACTCCACCCCCATGTGTCAGAGTAAGCATCACTCTCTTTCTCTCTCTCTAAACACTTTGATACTGCCCGCAGTGCAGAAGGGACTCTGTCTCCTCCACTACAACTTGGGAATGTTAAAATCCCTTTGCAACATTATTACAGGTATCAATAAGTATTAATATATGTCAACCTGCATTGTAAATGTCAAGGCTTTTAAAACCGAAGTTAGTCTGTACCTTAAATGATATCAAAGTTAAACATGGAAGCCATTCTTGGGCAGGAAAATTTGTTACAAGAGGAAAAATGCAGATATGGAATGCACCTGGAGGAGAAGAAGACCATGTTGACTATGGCTTTCCAGTAGAATTCAGTTGGCAAATTAGTTCTTATTGTTCATTCCATCTGGTCTTTTAAGGATCATTGTGTCCATTGGGAATGTAGCCTTCTCTGAATTCAAGATGAGATCCTCACTGAAGCACCCTTTTACTTCATGTGTTTAACGCATTTATTCTGTAACTAAGTCAACATCATTTCATATTGTTGGGAAAGAGGGGCATCCCGACAGCTTATTTTCATTATTCCAGCTTTCAGAAGGAATCACGACATGCCTACGAGGGAGAGACCGTGCTTGTAACCTGGAGGGAGGCAATTTAGGAACACAAAGTAGGTACCTACAGGCTTCAGACCTGTGTATTTTATGATCATACACATCCACACTGCTGAGATGCATCATTTCTTTTTTCGAATTGTCCTGCAAGATTAGGCCCACCTCACCAGACAGGGATAATTAAGAGAAGAAAAACTGCAGGCCCTCACCCACAGTATCCCACAGCAAAACATTCAGGGAACAGACACACCATGTGAGTTGGCATTTTTTAGGGTAGTCTCCATTCTCGATTGCCTCTCTCTCCACAGGGCAACCATGCAAGCAACATGAATGGTGAGGGGACACCTACAGATCTTGGACTCCAGACAGCCCAGATATGATTGCTAGCAATTTTACAGGAATTGCCTAGAAATGCCTGCTGCCCAGAACCTGGGATTCTTGGGATGTTGCTGTGCCTCTCCTTCCTATAGGAAAGATCCCATGAATCTCAAAGGAAGCTGACCTTGGTTGCAGCTCCTCTAGTTGGAGAAAGACTTCCCTATGCCAACCCTCCCACTAGCTCCTTGTCCAGACCACCTGGAGGAAGTTCAGGTTCATTTTTAAACAGTCTTGCTTCTTACACAACACAAAGCAGCACTAACATCTGTTCAAATTCACTGTGAGTTAGCAGGGGCATGCAGCACACAAAACCAAAAGTGAGCCTACCAATACTGCTAATCAACTAAAAAATACAAACTGACTGAAAAATATAATTAAACAAGCAGACATTTTTCTGGGCTTTCCTCCCTGTGGAGTCAGTTAAAGGGCTAACTTAAAAACTCTCTAGTCATTCTCATGCTTCTATAAACCCAAGACCAACTCTTCTCAACAGATGGTCATGAAATAACCCCTCATATCTTTATAGAAAAGAGGAACAGTGTGCTCAGAAATGAAGAAAGATCTTGAAATAAAGAGCACAAATTGGAGCAGTAAAGAGAAACTATTTGCTGCCCCCAGGAGGGTATGCCCTCCCTTCAGATAGCAGAAGTTTCATAAGCTACAGACTGATCAGATGAAAGTGAGAGCAGAGAAGCAAGCAAGTGATGTGAAATGACATAAATGTTTCATCACCAACTTGAAGCAGACCTTGTCAGGACTTGCAGAGTAAGATGAGCAAAGTAAGGGCGTGTTGTGCACTTGAAGCCGGACACTCTTTCTTCCATTGGTGTTGCAAACAGAACAGCTCTTGGTCATGTAGGAGTTTTAGGCAAAAATGTTAAGCTTCTACAGAAGCAAAATTCTCACAAAAATCACAGAAACGGCATGCCCATTGTGGACATTGTCTCTATTACTGTTTAAACAACTATCGAAAACAACTAAGTCTTTTGGTTTCGACGCAAAATCATTGTGGTAGATTCTTGATGGTACAAGATATAATATATGCTCATGAAAACTATTTTCTTTTCATAGGCACTTAATCTTATCTTTCTTTTTTAAATATTTTATTTATTTATTCATGAGAAACACACAAAGAGAGAGAGAGAGAGGCAGAGACACAGGCAGAGGGAGAAGCATGTTCCACGCAGGGAGCCAGACCCAGAACTCGATCCGGGGTCTCCAGGATCACGCCCTGGGCTGAAGGCGGCGCTAAACCGCCTTCAGCCCAGGGGCACCCCGGGCTGCCTTAATCTTATCTTTCTTTTATCAGCATAGCAGGTGCAAATTTATCCTCATATACTAAACTGTATTTTAAGTTAATTAAAAGAAACACTTTCTGAAGAGAGTGACTGTGTTGATTCCTCTTTCAGCTAGTTGTAATGACTCACAGAATCATCCTGTCTCCTTTCCTAGGCAATAACCCATATCCCTGACTCAGCTACAAAATCAGTTGAGTCATCAAGTTGATCTATAATTGCTGCAACAAGTTCTCATTCATCTTGGAATGTTTCTTTGGAATACCCAATGCCAGACTCTTTGGTTATGGTATCGCTAATGTTTTGTCTCTTGTAGTCATCTCTTTTTACTTATTTATTCAAATGAGGATCTTGACTTATGCTTCAAACAGCTTCTGAAAATTAAACTTCAAGTTACCAATCCTTAAATCTTCCAGTTTAATCTTCTGCTAAGATTCTTAAGTGTTAGGGTATCAAGTTATGTGTGGTTTGACCCCTCCCCTTTTATTTGATTGTTCAGGAGACACAAATAGTGTGAGATTGATGTTTAAATATTAAGTGTTGGGCAACCCCGGTGGCACAGCGGTTTAGCGCCACCTGCAGCCCAGGACGTGATCCTGGAGACCGGGATCAAGTCCCACATTGGGCTCCTTGCATGGAGCCTGCTTCTCCCTCTGCCTGTGTCTCTGCCTCTCTCTCTCTCTCTCTCTGTGTGTGTTTCTCATAAATAAATAAATAAATAAATAAATAAATAAATAAATAAATAAATAAATATTAAGTGTTGTGGGGCACCTGCATAGCTCAGTCAGTTGAGCATCCAACTCTGGATTTTGGCTCAGGTCATGATCTCAGGGTCCTGGGATCAAGCCTTGTGTTAGGCTCCAAGCTCAGCATGAAGTCTCCTTGAGGATTCTCTCTCTCTCCCTTTTCCTCTACCCCCTCCCCTGCTGTCTCTCTCTCTCTCTCTCTCAAATAAATAAATCTAATATATATATATATGTGTGTGTGTGTGTGTGTGTGTTGCACAATGTCCATTGTCTTTGAATTCCGTCCAACTCCCTCACACAATGGAATAACCATGGTAGCTGCCATTGTATCTAGGGTTTTGCAACATGACACCATCTGGACATATGGGAGAGATTTTCCCATGGAACAACCTGAATCTAAAGCATTAACAAGGAGATGTTAACAGAATTCAAACAAGGCCCAGCCACTCCCACATCACTAAAACACAAGGTGAAGAAAATCTCCACAATAACCAAGATCTTTTTAGCAGCAATACTACCATTCAACTCAGTTCCGCTCTCCACTGCGCATGGATTATTTATCATTTTGACAAGTTTTGCACCAGCAATTGTGACTATTCACTAGAGAGTCATGCACACTCATGAATTATTTTGGCAGAGCTTTTTCTCATGTCTTATTTGGATCATGATAACAGGACTGTGAAGGGACATATACCCAAAATATCAGTTGGTACCAAGGCAGAAAGACAGTGCTAAATGATGGTTTGGCTCGGTGTGGACATTTTTATAGCTCTTATTACTCTAGGTCCTAACTCAAGAAATTACTCCAATAAGGCAAAAGCTTGCCCTTTCCTTTGTGTCTAAAATGTGAGAGGAGGGCAGCCCCGATGGCTCAGCGGTTTAGCACCGCCTTTGGCCCAGGGCCTGATCCTAGAGACCCGGGATTGAGCCCCAGGTAGGGCTCCCTGCATGGAGCCTGCTTCTCCCTCTGCCTGTGCCTCTGCCTCTCTCTGTGTGTGTGTGTGTGTGTGTGTGTGTGTCTCATGAATAAATAAATAAAATCTTTAAAAAATAATAAAAATTAAAATAAAAATAAAAAATCAAATGTGAGGAGAGAAGAGTCTAGATATACTTTTCTTCTCTCTCTCATATACATAAGAATATATATATATAAGAATAGATGGGATTTTTATATCTCAGGTATATACATGTACATTCATTATACATATATATGTGCTTATATATTATTGTATATATATACACTTGTGCTATATATAATGACTTTCTTATAGCCAATTAGTAGACTTGCATTTTTATTGAATTGCACGATTCTGTAACTGAGCACCTTGGAATGCTTTGCATCATTTAATTACATGCTGGTAATTAAATAACTACATTCAGGGAGAAAAAACACCACCTAGCAGATGTCGTATACTCAAGGAATGTCATATTTGTTCTACAGATAAAAACAATTGTATTAGTTTAGAGTAGATAGATGTTAGTGTGGTTTTTTCCCATGCCATGTTTGTGTTTTTCCTCAAACTATATGCTGAGAGTATTTTTCTATTTCGATACTAAAAGCCTCTTCCAAGGTGTCAGTAAAGAATTGCCTATTTTCCTGTAGCTTGGTAAGTGAAGATCTGAAATGAGCAGGTCATTTTCACAACCAACACCAAACCACCCTTCCACCTCTTGTTTTGTGATTTGCAGTTCACACTTCTCAAGTAACAGAATCCTCTTACACGAATACTTATGCATAATACAATTCATTTAATTTATTTTTACCAGGTGGCTTTGCTTTGACTTGTTTCATAGTACTTGAAATTCTGCTTTGTTTACATTTCTCTTTCTGAGTACATTTTGTTTGTGTCATGGTTATCACAAGAACCTCTAGATGATAGGGACACTGCCTTCCTTGTGTTAAAAAAAAATAAAAACCAATCGGTTAATTTGTCAAACCTGCTTTTCTGTAATGTAGCAAAAGCAACATTGACTGTGGCCAAGTTAATGTTGCAATGCACAGTGTGTTCATTCTCTGACAGAATACTTAAGCAATATACAATAGAGCTTTAAATCATAAGGTAATAATCATGTTGTCCTGGCATGAACAATAAGAACACATAAGTTGTTCATTTTTGAAATAACATTAAGCAAAACATAATTGTATTAGATACTGCTTTAGGTGAGGTGCCTGGGTAGCTCAGTCAGTTGGGCATCCAACTCTTGATTTTAGCTGGGGTCATAATCTCAAGGTCATGAAATCAATCAAGCCCCACATGGAGCCTTAGAGCCATTTGTTGGGCTCCGCACTGGGTGTGGACCCTGCTTGTGATTCTCTCTCTCCCTCCACCTTCCCACCACCCCCCTGACCCCACCTGGCTCTTGTGCTTTCTATATCTCTAAAAAAAATAAAAAGACAGAAAGAAAAGGTACTACTTTGGTACAAACCTAACTATATTTTGTTTTAATGATATAATTGAAGCAGGCATATTTTTATAGGGAATGATAAAACTGTAAAAAAGGAATCCCATCTCCACTTATAAATTCAGATATAAATTTGGAAAACAGTCTACCCGAATGTTTTATCACAAAGGACTCAACATATATTTTAGATTAGCTATTGAAAGAAATCTTCAAAAAGAGAATAGTAGTTCTGACAATCAAATGTATTTGGATGACATTTGGGCTATCTTCAAAATCACTTTATATGTACATTATTTCATCATGTCATAATACCAGAACATTTTGATGACTCAAACAACAGTAAAATAAAGAAGCCTGTGAATTAAAGGATTTGCCAATATGTTTTTATATTTTCCAAAATGGCCAGTATAGTGGATGATTCTATTGACCAGACTTCATTATGTAGCTGAAAGACTAGGATGAAGAATGGCAATTTCTAATGTTATGGTAATATGTCAGAGGTACCTCTCAGGGTCCTTCCTGACCTTCAGTACTCTGCCTTCCTACAGAATGAAGGTCACTCATCAAAACTCCATCATCTGCATACCACAATCTTGCAGCAACAGGTAGGATTATTTATTTAGATATTCCTATTATCCCTTGTAGTAAGTAAGCATTCTTGTCTGTCAGTTTAATATAGGCTTACAAAGCAGCCAAATCATTTCATGTCAAATCACTGAGAATAAGTTCTTGAACCCACAAAGGAGATACAAGATTTCGATTTGCAATGACAGAAATAAAGTGCAGGTGATCCTTATAGCCATGCTTTAAATTGAATGCCAACTTCTTTCTGTCCAATATAGCCAATTGTTTTTGTCATATGCTAGTTAGTAAGCAGTTAATGGAAATACTTAAAAAATAATGTGGTTTTTACAAACGTAAGATTTTAGTTTATATATCCTCCATTCATTTGTTCTAAAATTGAGTGTCAATATTCAGAAATGCCTATTTTTTGACATAATCATTATCAAAATCATCATCATCATAGGGTGCCTGGGTGACAGTCAGTTGGGTGTCCAACTCTTGGTTTCGGCTCAGGTCATGATTGAGCCCTGTGTTGGGCTCCATACTCATTGGGGAATCTACTTGAGATTCTCTCTCTCTTCCTCCCCATCAACCTCCACCCTCATACTTCCACTTTCTATCTCTCTCTAAAGTAAGTAAATAAATCTTTTAAAAAAAATCATCACATTTGTACAGACAATAGAACCATCTCATGATTTCATAGACAAAGAGAAGACATACTTGCGAAGAAGTAACTCCCTTTACAACAATGGAATCATGGCATTGTTTTATGTCTAATAGAATGACCACAAGTCCAAGCCTGGGGTAATTTACTCAATGACATAGCCTCAAACTCTATATTTTTGGCAATATAATAATGGTATTTACATAAAAAGAAATGGGGGCACCTGAGTGGCTCAGTGGTTGAGCGTCTGCCTTTGGCACAGGTTGTGATTCCAGGATTCTTGCAGAGAGCCTGCTTCTCCCTCTGCCTATGTCTCTGCCTCTCTCTGTGTGTCTCTCATGAATAAATAAATAAATAAAATCCTTTAAAAAAGGAAATGAAATACAGCTTTTCAAATGAGTTTTAATCAAAATGTAAATTATATATCAGACATATTCTTTCTTATTTTGCTTATGGGGGTTGACCTCCATACTTCATGATTTTTGTAGTGTGGAATTTACCTACAAAATTTTGTCACCTGATGGATCCTGTAAATATTCATACTTTTAAAATATCTAAATAATTGGCTGCATGAAGCACTGTCAGGAAAGATGTAGTTGCTTCTCAGGGGCTGTAAGGAAATGCTAGTTGTTGTATTAAAGATTTAAAAAATAAAAAAGGTTTCATATCAGTATATGAAGCCATAAAAAGAAATTTTAAAAAAGGTGCCCATTTAAGAGAAAAGGAAAATGTGAATATGTCTACTATCCAAATTTATGAATTTACATGTTGCGGAGCTGGAGTCTAATAAATGTTTTCTATATCATCTGATATAATATTCTATTATTAATCTTTGAGAACCTGGAGCATTGCAGAAATTATTAAATTACCAACTTGAATTATTTTCATTGGACAAGAAGCAAGAAACCATTGTATGTTCTGAGGCCAGAAAGTAAGATTGTAACTGAAACTTAAAACAACGTCTTGATTCCACTGTAAAATTAAAACATTCAGAATACAGGATATAGGATAATGGTTAAGGATATGGGCTGTGAAGTCAAGGAAATTCCTTGCTATTGTTTAAGCTATTTATTGAGTTTTAAATTTTCATTGCCTAATATAAATTTCTAGAAATCTGACAGTCATTTTTAATTTGTGATTTACATAAGACAACATTCACTTATTTTAAGTGTACAATACAAAGATTTTGAGAAAATCTTAGTAAGAAAAGTATATTTTTTAGTTTGATGCAGTCCCACGTGTTTATTTTTGCTTTTGCTACTTGTGTTTTAGGTGTCATATCAAAAAAACTTGTTGCCAAGACCAGAGTCAAGGAGATTTTCTTCTGTCTTTTCTTTTAGGAGCTCTATGATTTCAGGTCTTACATTTAAGTCTTTAGTCTATTTCAACTTAATTTTTGTGAATGGTGCAGGATGAAAGGTGCTCAACATTCTAATCATCAGGGAAATGCAAATCAAAATCACAATGAGATATTACCTCACATCTGTTAGAATGGCCATTATATAAAAGACAAGAGATAAGGGCTGACTAGGATGTAGAGAAAAGGAAACACGGTACACTGTAAATTAAACTTATATAGCAACTGTGGAAAACAGTATGGAGGGACACCTGGGTGGCTCAGAGGTTGAGTGTCTGCCTTCAGCCCAGGGTGTGATCCTGGAGTCCCGGGATCAAGTCCCACATCGGGTTCCTTGCATGGAGCCTGCTTCTCCCTCTGCCAGTGTCTCTGCTCTCTTTCTCTCTGTGTCTGTCATTAATAAATAAATAAAATATTTATTATAAAAACAGTATGGAGTTTCCTCAAAAAATAAAAAATAAAATGATTAATATGAACCAGCAATTCCATTTCTGAGTATGTATTCAAAGATAAATCACTATTCTCAAAGAGCTATCTGCACCCACATTCATTGAAATATTATTTACAAAATCCAAGACATGGAAACAGGCTAAGATGTTATCAATATTGATGTAAAAATGCTCAACAAAATACTAGCAAACTAAATTCAACAACATAATAAAAGGAATATATACCATGACCAAATAGGATGCAAGAATATTTGAACAGAAAAACCAATCAGTGTTATACACCACATTAACAGAACGAAAGAGAAGAAAATGACACATGATCATTTCAATGATTCTGACAGAGAAATAGACATTTCTCTAAAAAAAACCCCACAGAAATAAATGGAAGAACTAAAACTCTAAAATTTGTTTTAAAAAATAGAAAAAATCTTGTGATCATGCATCAGGTAAAGATTTCTATACTATAGCACCAAAAGCATCATCCATTTAAAAAATGACCAAATTTGAACTTTATCAAAATTTAAAACTTTTGTTTTTCAAAAGACACTATGAGAAAATAAAATAGTGAGGTGAAATATTTGCAAATCATGTATTTGATTATAAACATATTCAGAATAATTAAAGAACACTTATAACTTTTTGTAAGAGGACAAAAAACCCCAAAAGAATGCATAAAAATTTGAATAGTTGCTTCACCAGTTCAAAAATAAATGAAGACAATCCAAAAGAGAACTGATAGAGGCTATTTATTCAGAGTTTGCTATTGTAAGGGTGTCAGCCACCATCACTTGAGTTTGGCAGAGACTCAAAGGCAGGCAAAGGAGTGGAAAATTTTTATAGTGAAAAATGAAAAAGGTTTCAGGCAGGTTTTGATGAGGGATTATTGGCATGGAGAAGCTGGAGACGGTGCTAACTGGGGGTGGAGCAGCCAATGTAATCGGTTTGGGAGAATATTTGGCCTTCTCTGGTCTAAGTTGAAAGTGGAGGCAAAAATAAGGAAAGCTGGCAATTACTGATCAATTCCTGACCTTTCTCTGCCCATGGGTGCAGCAGCTATTATTTGGCTTCCTGGACTTTTTGCTGCAGAAGTTATGAGTCAGTGCATTTTCATATGTGGTCAGGTCCATTTTTTTCTTTAAGATTTATTTACTTATTTGGGAGAGATTGAGAGTGTGTGAATTGGGGAGGCAGAGGGAGAGAGAGAGAAAGAGTGAGAGAGAGAATCCTCAAGTAGACTCCTTGCTGAGTATGGAGCCTGACATGAGGCTTGATCCCATGACCCTGATTAGGACCTGAGCCAAAATCCAGAGTCAGCCCCTCAACCAACTGAGTCATCAAGATATCCTAATTATTTGTTTTTAGTTAAGTCTTTTTACCAAAGAAAACATGAATGACCAATAAGCATATGGAAAATATTAAATGTTATTAGTCATCAGGATAATACAGTTAAAACTACACAATATACCACTACATAACCATTAGAATGGCTAAAGTAAAAGAGATTGATTATATCAAATTTTGGTGAGAACAGGGAGCAACTGGAACTCTCATACATTGCTGGTGGGTACAGTTAACTTCGGAAAATAGTTTGGCAGTTTTCTGAAACATCTAGCATATATTCATCAACCAATCTTGCAATTTCACTCTAAGGTAGCTTTGCCTTGGGGTTGCAGAGGGTGGTGGCAGTATGGATTGTCTATAAATTTGTGGGTGGTAATATTTTAAGATCATGGAATTGCTCTGAAACTAACAGCTGTTCATAGAGCTCCTAAAAGAAAAGACGGGAAAATCTCCTTGACTCTGGTCTTGGCAACAAGTTTTTTGATATGACACCTAAAACACAAGTAGCAAAAGCAAAAATAAACACGTGGGACTGCATCAAACTAAAAAATATACTTTTCTTACTATGTCTTTATGTGGCTTTGGGAACTGAGTAATGCTCTCACAGAATGAGTTAGGAAAAATTCCCTCATTTTCAATAGTTTTGGAGGCATTAGAGAAAGTTCAGTGTTCATTTTTCTTTAAATATTTGGAAGAATTTACCAATGATGCCAGCTGGTACTAGGCTTTTCTTTGTTGAGAGGCTTTAAGTTACTGATTCAATCTCTTTATTGTAGAAATCTGTTCAGATTTTCTACTTCTCATGTTCAATGTTGGTAGATTGTGTTTTTCATGTTCATTTCATTTAAGTTATACAATTTGTTAATGAACAAATAGTTCATAGCACTCTCTTTTCATCCTTTTTTATCTGTATAATTCATTAAAATGTCCTCACTTTCATTTCTGATTTAGTTATTAAAGTTTTCTCTCTACTTTGTGAATTTAGCTAAAGTTCTGTCAGTTTTGTTGAATTTTTTGGAGAACCAAGACTTGGTTTCACTAATTTTTTCTAATGATTACCTATTATCTATTTTTTTATCTATTTTTTCTCTGTGCTATAATCTATGTAAACATTACAACTATAAATTTCCACCTTAAAACTTCTTTCACTGCATCCCCCAAATTTTGTTATAATTTTTTCCTTTGTCTCAAGATATTTTCTAATTTCATTTATGATTTTTTCTTTGACTCATTGTTTGAATGAGGTTTTTACACATATTTGCAATTTTCCAGTTTTCCCTCTGCTATTGGTTTCTACTTTTATTCCACTGTAATCAGAAATGATACTTTGTATAACATTAATCTTTGTAAATGATTAAAATTGTTTGTGGTCTAATATATGGTCTATATGTGCATAAGAGAAAAATGTGTATTCTGCTATCTTTGGATGGAGTACTCTGTGCATGTTTGTTAGGTTCAATTGGTCTATAGTATTCATGACTTCTATTTTCTTATTTATCTTCTATCTGGTTGCTCTATCCATTAATGTAAATGTGGCTTTGAAGTTTCCAGTTTCCTACTATTATTGCAGAGCTGTCTGTTATCTCCCTTCAATTCTGTCAATGTTTGTTTCATAAACTTTGGAGCTCTTATACTTGGTACATATATGTTTCTAATTGTCATATCTTCTTGGTGAATTGACACTTTAATCAATATATAATGTCCTTTTTCTCTCTTATAACAGTTTTTGACTTAGTCTATTTGTTTGGTTTTACTATAGTATAGCTACCGCTAATTTTCTTCTGGTTATTTGCACAAAATTTATTTCTCATCCTTGTACTTTCAACTTAGCTCCATTCTTAGGTATAAAGTGAGACTCTTGGGACACCTGGGTGGCTGAAGTGGTTGAGCACCTGCCTTTGGCCCAGGGCATGATCCTGGAGTCCCGGGATTGAGTCCCACATCGGGTTCCCTGCATGGAGCCTGCTTCTCCCTCTGCCTGCGTCTCTGCCTCTCTCTCTCTCTGTGTGTGTGTGTCTCTCATGAATAAATAAATAAAAGCTTTTAAAAAATAAATAAATAAAAATAAAGTGAGACTCTTGTGGATATCACAGAGTTGGATTCTGGCTTTATATCCATTCTACCAATCTAGGTGTTTTGATCGGGAAGTTTAATCCATTCACAAATTTTGAAGTAATTACTGATGAACTTATTTTTAACATATTGTTATTTATTTTCTGTATGTCTTAGAGGCCACTTTTAGGTGATAGGCTTGAACTGTGGAAACCTGAGTAAGGTAAAGGGACCTATAGTGACCACCAGGCCAAATGCAAATAGGCCCATTAGGAGACCCACCTCAAAATGTCCATAAGCCCTAGCTGACCAATGGGCTACTTACAGCCATGTGCAAGTGCCAACAAAGGAGAATTCCATATGTCCCCATACCTCTTCATCTTTTCCCCTTAACCATCCCCCCCACCCCCCACAGTCCTGCCAGCTATTCCCCTGCAGTGTATTCAATAAACTTCTCTTTGTTCTGCCTCAAGTGAATCCTTTCACCCCCTGTGCCACCAGCCTCCACCTGATTGGGTCACTCCACCTGTGTTATAACTTTATTGTCCCAACCATATTTCTATGTTTTTATATGGTTTCTATTTCTCCTTTGGCATTTGGTTGCCTCTTTCCTGAATCAATTTATTATATTTAAATTTCAGAGCCTCCCGGTGCATGGAGCCTGCTTCTCCCTCTGCCTGTGTCTCTGCCTCTCTCTCTCTCTCTCTCTCTCTCTGTGTGACTATCATAAATAAATAAAATTTTAAAAAAATAAAAAAATAAAAAAAAAATAAATTTCAGAGCCTGAAAAGGCTCATTTTCTCCAGTTTTAAACTTGTTTATTTTTTTTCAAAAAGGATCCACTGAACTTCTTTTCTTTGAATACATATATAAACTGCTGGAAACTTTCTCACCTAACCCAACACCTTGGCCCAGTAAATTTCTATGACAGTCTTTTTTTCTGAATATAGGTTTCATTTCCCTGTTTCTTTGGGAAGCTCATAATTTTGGTTTAAAAATTGGATATTTAAAATAACATATTGTAGCAATATCCTGGGTTCTCTTTGTTTTTTTTTTTTTTTCATTGTTTTTATTTTGAATATCCTGCCTTGAATGAAAGTGTGGAATCTGTCTCCCACCCAGTGCAAGTGATGTTTATTAGCTTTTGATTTTTCTATTTTATGTCCTAGTCTGGTTGCCTAGGGTTTGCCTAGGGGTTGCATTGCTTAGTGGTTAGCAAGGTGATTTGGAAAGAGCTTATATCCAAACACCTGAAGCCCATAAGGCTGCCATCCTGTGCATTTAGAACTCTGTGGTTTGGGGAGCACATTCAAATTTAGAGCCAGTGCCCACATTTCCCTTGCCTTTTACTTTGTGCTGGAATCTCTCAGGTCTCCTGTGCTCCTATATGTAGTTTCCAGGCAGATAGAACTTATCTTAGCTCTTCTACGGCTCTCACCTTTCCAGAATCTCACATAAATTTCTGCATGATTGCTTGCCACAACTTGGGACCTCAATCTTGGGATTGCACAGTCGCAGGTGTTTCCCATTCATTTCCTATGGAGTGTTCCATTTCAAGCTGATGAAACTAGCAGATGTCCCCCCTGCCCAAAACTGAGTCTCCCACTCTGGCAGCAAAACTCTTAGGACTGTTGCCACTCCTATGCTGGCAAAACCATAGTTCTTACTAGTCAAGTGAGGAAGGAAGGATAGGAGTACCTTAGTCCAGAAAGCCACAGACTCCCACTGTTCTTACCCTCAAACTTGTCTCATTTTGTCCTCTTGGTTTCTCTCAATACCTCTTATTCTTAGAGCCCTGAAATGGCTTTTTTTTTTCCCCAGATAGTGTTTATTGACACTCAATGCCTCCATAAGCATAAGTTTGTTTTCTTTATCAAGTTTGAGTACTCTGAAGTAGTTGTTGTATTCTACAGCCCACCAAGGTAAGTTAGCTAAAACAATACTCTTTGGATTCCTCCTTAATTTGATTTTCATAAATTCTGTCTTGCAAACTTTTGTTTTCAGCTATTTTGGGGGAGCTTTATCAATCACAAACTCTTAGTGAACATCCCTATCTACTAATTGTGTGCTGGATTATAAACATATGGAGAAGAATGACATACTCCCTGCAACCTTCCTGAGGTAAATGATCTGTTTAGCATTTTGTGTAGATTTTGTTTAGCATCTTGTTTCCTGCCAGTGTGTTTTCAATTATTTTATTTTGTTAAATATTATAAAAAGTCTTATGTAAATTGCATAAACAAAATTGCAATATCTGAATTTTTCAGTAACATGACTCTTCAGTTTGTTCATTCTGTTGATGAACTTTCATTGATGTTTATTTCCCGGTATTTGCCATACTGACTGTAAGTTTATTTGCCCAGGTTTTATGGGGGGAAAAAAATCCCAGTGTTCAAGGGTACTCTCTCCAAAGAGGACATCCTTTCCCTTCTGCTACGTACGCTCGGCCTGGGACTCTACCTGTCTAGCACAAATTAGTTTCATGGTTTCACACAGACAATATAATTTTGACCCTCAAACCTACATTTGGGAAGGCCTCATTTAAAATTCTTAGATTTTTTTTTTTTTTTGACCTAGATTTTAGGCCAAGACAGATGACTCTTTTTTGTGGCCTTTCTTTGTTGATAAGTGGATATTTCCGGTCCACATTTTCAGTTGTGTTGAAGTACTTAACGGGTCCCTGGTTTGTATGTAGATCTCAAGTCTAATTCCTCCCTTTTGGAAGACCAAAGAATTAGCCTCTTGTCCTCATAATTAGCATTAAAATGCAAACCCATAGGCTGTAGACTTTGTTAGATACATCAAAACAAACACAGCCTCAAAGTAAGCTTATCATTCTGATTTCCAGAAAAATTTAAAAAATTATAAAATTTTTGGCTTCTGCACTTTCCCCTTAGTTTTACATGAACTTGACAATGCAGTATAGAGAGGTTTTTGCATTATGGTATTTAATGCAGGATTTCTAGGTCTGTTTGCTTTTTTTCTGGTGCCACAAGCAGAAATCACCATAGTGGTTTTAGTAATTTTTAGTTTCTACTTAGAAAATTATACATATATTTTCAAAAAGTAAAGAAAAGAAAATCATACACATATAAATAATGTTTGTTACCTAGTCTCCATTCTGGTAAGTATAATTTTAATAATACAATTAACCTTTGAACAACGTGGGTTTGAACTGTGTGGGTCCACTTATATATGGGTTTTTTTTTTCAATAAATATATTTAAAAATTTTTTGGAGATTTGTGATTTTGAGAAAATTTGCAGACAAACTACATTGACTAGAAATGTTTAAACACTAAGAAAAAGTTAAGTATGTCATGAATCCATAAAATATATATAGATGTCTCTTTTTTCACATCCTACCACAAAATATGCACAAATCTATGATAAAAAGTTAAAATTTACCAAAACTTACCCACACACTTACAGACCATACATGCCCCCATTCCCAGTCCAGGGAAATGTAGGCAAAGGTAAAGATGCAGTATCAAATCATGACTGCATAAAATTAACTATACTACATACTGTAATAACTTCAGAGCCACCTCCTGTTGCTATTGCAGTGAGCTCAAGTGTGGTGAGTAGCCACTTGAAATGCCATGTGATCCTAATCATCTCCCCATAAACAGTTCATCTCTCCAGTAAACTGCATATGGCAGAAAAAAAGTGATCTCTTGAATTTCTTGTGTATTTTTCATCATGTTTACTGCAATAGTGTAAATTTTGAATAACACCATGGGACCTATACGAAATGCTACTAGTGATTCTGGAGATGCCCCCAAGAAGCAGAGGAAAATCATGACATAACAAGAAAAAGTTGACTTGCTTGATATGTACCAAAGATTGAGGTCTACAGCTGCAGCTGCCATCATTTCAAAATAATAAATCCAGTGTAAGGACCATTGTGGAAAAAGAAAGGGAAATTTGTGAAGCCATTGCTTTGGTTAAGCCAACTGGCATGAAAATCTGGGACTTTTTGTAAGTACCTTTTTATCTCATATTGAAAATGCAGCTTTGGGACACCTGGGTGGCTCAGTGGTTGAGCGTCTGCCTTTGGCCCAGGGTGTGATCCTAGAGTCCCAGAGATCGCATCCCACATCAGACTCCCTGCGCAGAGCCTGCTTCTCCCTCTGCCTGTATATCTGCCTCTCTCTCTCTCTCTCTCTTTCTTTCTCATGAATAAATAAATAAAATCTTAAAAAAAAAGAAAATGCAGCTTTAATGTGAGTGCAGAATTGCTATCAGAAAGACTTACCTATAGACTCTAATATGATTTTTTAAAAAGCAAAGTTATTATATGACAACTTAAAGCAAATGGAAGGTGAAAGATCTAAAGCTAGAGAATGTAATGTTAGCAAAAGATGGTTTGATAATTTTAAAGAGAGGTTTTGTTGCCTGGTGGACCGGGGGAGACCTCCGGCCCTGAGTCATCTACTTAGCCCATCCATATTGGAGTTTCTTGGTCTCTTAGCAAGAAAGAATTCAAGGATAGACCAGACACAGTGGTGAGCCTTGCAAGTAGAAAAGTTTATTAAAGTGAGGATATACTCTCAAGAAGTGAGAGAGGGTGAGCTAAAGGGAGCAATGAGCCTGGGTTGGGTCTCTATAATTTATTGACAATTGTACCTAGGGAATGGGCTCTTCATTATTTAGGGAGGAGATTTCATTGACAGCAGTGTTTCATATCTTTTCTCCCTTACTTGGTCAGCATTCCTGGCCTTCTTTGTCTTGGGCCTGTCTGGTCTGATCCAGCTTCTTGTGGCTTTGTTTTTGGAGTGCTGCCAGAACAGGTCTCTAACTCCTCCTCTCACGTAGTAGGCCATGATTTCCCCCCCCCTTTGCTAGCCTCCAGGCATCTTGTTATAACCTAACTGCCTACCCTAACAGTTTGGCTTAAAAATTGCAAACATAACAATAGAGGTAGCTTCTCCCCACTAAGAGGCTGACAAGTTCCTAGGTGCCATCAAGAGAATCAGTGAGGACAAAGGATATCTGCATTAACAGGTTTTTAATGCAGATGAAAGTACCTTTTCTGGAAAAAAAAAAAAAAAAGATGCCACAAAGGATATTTATTAATGGTGAAGAGCAATGAGCACCAGGATTTAAGGCAGGAAGGAATAGGCAAATTCAATTGGGTTTATGATCAGGACAGCCCTTGTCTATAAATCTAATACCCTGAGCTTTAAAGGGAAAAGATAAATACCAGCTCTGGTCATGTGGTTGTACAATAAGGAGGCCTGGATAATGAGAACCTTTTTCTGGATTAGTTACAGTGATGCTTTGTCCCCGAAGTCGAGAAGTACCTTGCCAGTAAGGGACTGTCTTTTGAAGTTCTTTTGATATTGGACAATGCTTTTGTCACCCAGAACCCCATAAATTCGACAGCAAAAGTGTCAAGGTAATCTATTTGCTCCAAAACACAATATCTCTAATTCATTGTCTAGATCTGGGGGTCATAAAGACTTTGAAGGCTTATTACACATAGTACTCTAAGGAAAGGATAGATTGTCAACCCTATGTAAGAGAACCTTGATGAAGAGAACATCATGAAAGTCTAGAAAGATCACACCTTTAAAGATGCCATTACTGTTTATATATATATATATATATATATATATATATATATATATATATATAAGTTATACATATATATATATAATAAAAGCCATGAAAGCCATCAAGCCTGAAATAATAAATTCCTGTTGGAGAAAATTGTGTCGAGATGTTACATAACTTCACAGGATTAAAAAAAAATAATCAAGGAAATCATGAAAGAGATTGTGGATATGGCCAAAAAGGTAGGAGATGAAGGGTTTCAAGACATGGACCTTGGAGAAATTTAACAGCTAAGAGACACCACACCAGAAGAATTAATCAAAGACAGCTTGATCTAGATGCATGCTTCTGAACCAGTGCCAGATGATAATGAAGAAGACATAAAGGAAGCAATACCAAAAAACCATATTGACATTAGACAACATGGCAGGAAGGTTCTGATTATTTAAGACTGGTTTTGACTTCTTTTACAACATGGACCCTTCTATAATATAGGCACTGAAACTAAGCAAATGGTGGAATGATTGGTACCATATAGAAATATTTTTAGAGAAACGAAAAAGCAAAGACAGAAGTTAGAATGTATTTCTCCAAAGTCAACTGCAAGTATGCGTGCCTCTGTCACTTCCCCTTCTGCCTCTGCCACCCCGGAGATAGCAAGACCAACCTCCCTTCTTCCTCCTCCTCAGCCTACTCAATGTGAAGACAATTAGGATCTATTCCATTTAGTTAATAGTGAATACTGATGATTGCATAGAGTGAAAAACTTAGCTGTTGTGTATGTGTGTCTTTGTGCGAAAATCTAATAACTGCACCATGGAACTATAAGAGACATTTTGTGCCATCAGCAGCAGCACCTAAGTATTCATCATGAAAAACCTGGTATGCAAGGCTCATGCAGAGGTGGATGGCCTATCTTTACATAGGCAGAAAGTGAGTGATATTTAATATAAAATTAATAATGTGTTAATTTTTTTTACTATTTTATGACTTTGCTTTTGAAGAATTACATTACTGGAGAGTATGTCTCTCTCTCATAACCAGAGAAACTATGTACCAGCCTATCATCACAGGTAAGTGCTTTTCAAAAATAACAATTTTTCTAATACTGTCTTATGAGTATGACTGTAATACTGTATTTATTTTAAATTTTATAATGACTAATTCATTAGTGTATAGGCTACAATAAAACAATCATATCAATTAGACAAGGCTGCCATATAGAAATCATATTGCCACTTCTTTATCAGCACATGAATCATTATACCTGCAAATAAATATGAATTTATTTTTCACATTATCTTTTCATTTTTATGTCTAGTGTTAGTAATATGAATAACATCTACACTGTTTTGTATTATATAAGACAATATTGATGTAGGTACTGACAGATGATTCATCTTATAAACAGATAATGTAAACTTAGGGTTTTGAGAAATGTAGTACAGGACTGTAAATGTATTTTCTCTTTCTTACGATTTTCTTAATAACATTTTCTTTTCTCTAGCTTACTTTATTGTAAGTATACAGCATATAATACATATGACATGTAAAATATGTTTTAATCAGCTGTTTATGTTATCAGTAAGCCTTCTGGTCAACAGTAGGCTAGTGGTAGGTAAGTTTTCGGGGAGTCAAATGTTATATATGGACTCTTGGCTGTGTGGGAGATCTATGCCCCTAATACCAGCATTGTTCCAAGGTCAAGTGTAATGTATTATGGTGGCTGAATCATCTGGAGCCTTGTTAAAAAAATTAGAATGAGAGCATTGTAGTTCACTCACAGTTTTAATGAGAATGACTGTATTTTGCTTTATAAATTTGGCTCTGCTTGGAATAGTCAATCATAAGAGTGTCTTCCTCTTTTCAGTTTAATAACTTTTAGTCAGAATATATATGCAGAATGTGGCAAATGTCTTTTTAGCTTCTATTGCGATGACTGCAAAGTTTCAAGTATTTAAGTATTTTTGCCCAGCAAGTGACAGCTGTTATCACCTTCAGGGCAGGGATCTTACTCCATCAGGAGCCACAGTCCCAGGCTGTCAACTCACTCTGTGTTCTGGTGTGGCAAGAAACATGAGTCATACACATATCAGATGGAACAGAGCTTACTTCCAAACAGAAGAGACAGAGCAACATCAGTTTCAATGGTGGCTGTTAGGCCCCCACAGCCAGTGGGTCCCCTCCCAAAGTGATAGAATGATGGTCTGCATGCACCCCTCTCCTGCAAGCAGAAGATCCTGACACCTCCCCCATGGGGTCTGGAATTCAGAAAGCTGAGAGCATGGCTGAGGGTCACATGATGCACACCCTTAAGCAGAACAAAGAAGGCATACATCAAGCCCCGAATAAGGAAAAATACTCCCAAATAGGGAGATATGCCCAGAATAGGCTGTGGGGACTCCTTAGCGTTCCATAAGGAAATATTTCAGACCCAAGGCCCACACTTCTGCAGACATGAGGGTAGAAAAATGAATGCACAAAAGGAAACAAACTGCCTTTCCCAAAAATTTTCTAGTATTGAACCTCTCTACATTCCTGAAAAATCCCTACTTGGTCATATTTTAGATATATATAAATATATATGTAAAGGTATATATATATTTTTTGCATATATATCATATATTACATATATACACATACAGGTATAATGCATTTGTTTTAATTAATTTAGAGCTTTGTAGTTATATTCATAATTTATTTGCTATATTGGGACACTGGGTAGCTCAATGGTTAAGCATCTGCCTTTGGCTCAGGTCATGATCCCAGGGTCCTGAGATCGAGTCCTACATCGGGCTCCTCACAGGGAACCTGCTTTTCCCTCTGCCTATGTCTCTGCCTCTCTCTGTGTGTCTCTCAGGAATAAATAAATAAATCTTAAAAAAAAAGAATTTATTTGATAGGTAGTTTTCTGTTTCTGGTACACACTGTGTATTTCAGTGAATTATGCTAGTTTTTTAATTAGGAAGGAATTTTTTTCTTAAATTTTCCTTGTCAACTTTTGAATTTCAAAAGAAATACACGTTCATTTTATATAGTGGAATAATGAAAAGATGCATAAAGTTAGCAATCTCTTCCCACTCTCAAAAATTTTGTCACTTTATTCCTACATTTTTCTGCAATAAAAATATACAAATACTTACATATTTCAATGTTTTTGTTTTGGTGCTTTATCGTTCTTATTAAAATGGAATCCAGAGTGCTCATGACTTAGTGTCCTATGTTAAAGACATTGGATATATTGGGTATCTCTTCAGGTCTACGTATGTAAATGTCTCACCTACTTTTTTTAATGGTTACATGATATTTCACAAGATGGATGAACTACAATTTATTCACAGTTTCCTCAGGTTAATGATTATCCATATAGGATTTACAAAGAATTTGTTATTGCTTTGTTGTTATTTGCCCCCACAAAAAATAAACATCTTTGTATATATAAATTATATACCAGTATTTTCAAGCTTATAAGATAAATTTATCAAAGTACCACTGTAGTGCAATAAATATTCTCGGGAAAGTTTCCCAAAGGGTAATAGTAATTCACACTCATCAGTAAAATATGAGTGAGCATTTCTTCTTCATAACATCATTTTTGTATTGTATCTTATGTTATAGGTGAACAGTAGAAGAATATTGTATACTTAACTGGCTTGCCCAGACTACTAATAAAATCAATTACTTCATGTGTGTATTTTCCATTGGATTTTCTCTTTTAGATAATTGCCTTTCTTTGATTATAATATTATCAAATTGCTTTTAGTTATTAATATATAGAAGCATGTTGTTACTAGAACTAGTAATTATTTTTTGTCATTTAAGTTGCGAAAATTTTCCCCATTTTATTGTTTGTTTTTGATGTTATCAAGTTATGATGTTTGGACATAATTTTTTTTTAGAGAGAGAAAGAGCAAGGGTGAATGGGCAGAGGGAGAGGGAGAGAATCTTAAATGTTAAGTCTTTTTTTTTTTTTTAAGATTTTTATTTATTCATGAGAGACACAGAGAGAGAGAGGCAGAGACACAGGCAGAGGGATAAGCAGGCTCCATGCACCGGGAGCCCGACGTGGGACTTGATCCCGGGTCTCCAGGATCGCGCCCTGGGCCAAAGGCTGGCGCCAAACCGCTGCACCACCCAGGGATCCCGAGAGGGAGAGAATCTTAAACAGGCTCCACACCTAGTACAAAGTCTGACGTGAGGCTCACTCTCATAACCCTGAGATCATGACCTGAGTTGAAATCAAGGGTTGGATGCTTAACCGAGTCACCCAGGTACCCTGGACACAATTTTTAAAATCATTATTGAAGTATAACTTACATATAGAAAAATGAACAAATCATACTTTTGCAGCTTAATAATTTATCACAAAGTGAACACAGCCATGAGGCCATCAGATAGATCAAGAAATAGGTCAGCACCAGCAGGAAAAAGACTCTCCTGTGTCTCTTTTTTATTCATCATACTCTCCCTCATCCCTCACTTTTAACACCCTGGATTAGTTTTGCCCATTATTAAAATGTATATATGTACACACATTTTAAACACATAATTTCAGGGGCACCTGGATGGCTCAGTTAAGTGTCTGCCTTCAGCTCAGGTCATGATCCCAGGGTTCTGGGATGGAGTCTAGGATATGTTGTGACAGGTGCTTCTCCCTCTCCCTCTGCCACCCACCCCCCCGGTGCTCTCTCTTGAATAAGTAAAAAGTCTTTAAAAAAACATAACATTATATCATTGCTATAATCAATTTTATTTTGCTAAAAATGTCATCTTTGTATTGCTTTTCTTCTGTTTTCATATTTGTCTTTTCATAAGGTATCTTTCTTCTGCCTGAAGAACTCCCTTTTAGTACTTTTATATCTGCTTGTGATAAATTCTCTCATTTTTTTGTGTGTGTGTAAAAAAAGTTTACCTACTTTACTTTCATTTAGAAGGATATTTTCTTTTCTTTTTATTTTTAAGATTTTATTTATTTATTCATGAGAGACAGAGAAGTGGAGACACAGGCAGAGGGAGAAGCAGGCTCCTCCCAGGGAGCCTGAGGCAGGACTCTATCCCAGGACCCCAGGGTCAGGACCTGAACCAAAGGCAGACGCTCAACTACTGAGCCACCTAGGTGTCCCTTGAAGGATATTTTCAGTGAATATAGAATTTAAGTTGACGTATTTTTCATTCTTTTGATGATACTATTCCACTGTCGTATAACTTTCATCATTTTGTTGTGAGGAGAACAATAATCATTATCATTACTCTGCCATTCCTTGGTTTTTACTGCTTCCTTCTAAAAAACAATTTCAGTCCTTTTTCCCCCTTCTTCCAACAGTTTTACTTGCTATAGTTTTGTTTTGTATCCTGCTTCAGCTTTTTAAGCATTTGAGTCTTTATGAGTTCCATCGATTCAATCATATTTTCAGGCATTATTTTTTCAATATTGCACGTGCCCTTTCTTCATTCTTGTCTTCTGGCTACTGAAATTCCAAGTTAGACTCTTCTAGAATGTAATATGTCTCTTGCGCTCTTTCCTCTATTTATCTCTGTTTTTTTTTCTCAATGTGTCATTCTGGATATTTTCTTCTGATCTCTCTTTCACATCCCCAATTATCTCTTCCTCAGTGTCTATTATAATGTTACTCATCCAACAAATTCTTAATTTCCATTATTACTCTATTCTTTAGATCTAGAATTTGTAATGGATTATTTTGACTTTTCTAGTTCACTGATTAAATTTTCCATATTTTCATGTAATTTGCTAAAATATTAATCATATTGATGTACTGATCTGTTATGTGTAAGAAATCATTTAATATGTTCTATACTATAGATTAAATTAATTACCTTTTACATTGATACTTAGTTCACTCTAATAGTCTGGCGATATCATTCCATGGTCTTTAGCCATCCACAATAGCTGATGCTAAATCTTTTCCTTTCTACATAATACATATTTTCAAAAACATCTGATAACTTTTAATAGTTCTCTATTCTGACATATCACTATGAAGTGTTGATATGTGGATATATTTTTATGTATTGCACTTAGTAATCTGAGTATAATTTTCAGCTGAATAATTATTTATGTCTTTAAGCTTGGGAAATTTTCATTTTCTGTTTTCTAAGAAGTTATTTCTCCACCATTTCCTTTATGATAATTCTCTGCAACTCAGATGTTTGTCAGAGTATCTCAATCTAACCTCAGAGTCTCTTAATTTTGCTTAAAGTTTGCAATTACACTTGTAGTTTTTTCTATATCTGAGGTCGCTTCAGTATTATTTTCAAATTAGCTAATTGTCTTTTCAACTTTGTCTGCCTTGAGCCTTGTGTTTATTACTTTTCCATTATTTGACCGTAATGTTCAGTTTCTAGATTTACATTTTTTCTTATTTACCAATACTCATTTCATTTCATTTGTTTGAATTCAGTTATTATTTATTTTCTATAATTTTGTAATCAATGTAGTTCTTTCTTTTACTGCTTGGAGCATTCCAAATAAATATATTTTAAGTTCTATGATGCCTTTTTTCTATGAAGCGTGAATTGACGTTCAAACATTGCATTTTTCTGTATTTTTTTTAACATCCTGTTATCTGCAAATGTTTTAGGATGTTGGTCAGTATGCTCATTTTAAAGGAGGAGGTTCATTTTCTCTTTCCTCCCCACTATCACCTCTGTCCTGTGACTACCACTCTTTGAACTGCAGATTTATGGCTACCTCCACTTAAACCCAGGATCCAAGTAGAAAACTAGGTCTTATAAAAGTCATTCAGGACATCTGAGTTGTAGTATTATTGGGGTATATCATATCAGCCCTTGAACCAGTATATGGCTAGGTTCAGTTCCCAGGGAAGAGCTGTGTCTTTGTAATTCTTGCCTCCCTAAATAGCAGTCTTAGGTTAGCTGATTTTTTTTTTTAAGGCAATTCCCTTGCGTTGGGGGATTCCATGCCAATCCCTTCTTTCAGTTGTACAACTGGCTCTGACATCTCATTTGTCATGGAACCATTTATTGCCCATTACATTGCATTATTCAGGTTTCTGTATTCCACACCTGCTTCAAGAGCCAGGGCCCAGAAAGTACACGGATTTAGCCCCAGTCACCATTTAGCAATTTTGTTTTGTTGATGATTCATGCAGATATTTATCTTGGTTTTGAGCCACGCTATATTTTTCAGTTTCATATTTGATATGTAGTCTCATTCCTGGGTGTCTAGACCAGACAAAGGTTAAAGTAAAATTATGAGGTCATCATGGTCAGAAGTTATCTTCTTTTTTTAAGGAGTCTTAAAAATGCTTTTAAATGTTTCAGTTCTGTTTTCACACATGCACACAAACCACTCTGATTAATTGTGCCAGTTCATTTATATACACACATAACACATATATGTATGTGTGTATGTATGTATGTTGACATGTGATATATGCCTATGTGTAGAGACATATTGATTCATTCATCTGTATACACATAGTTCATTCATATATACATATTTATAAATATATAATATTCTTTCATGTATATGTAAATGAAATGGCACATCTACCCAGAGTATGTATACATATATATATATGCATGTGCACATATATATGTATGTGTATATATATTGTGAGTGTGTATAATTTGCTTTCTCTTCTCAACAGAAAAGTTATAGTCAGTAGATTGAGTACAGGAGAATCAAAGGAGTTCTAGCTTTATCTTCTGTTTGGATTAGTTTCTTACCAAAGTAATAATAATGACCATGGTCTTCTAGTGATCCCTCCCAAATCTACTCTACAACTAGATTGTCTGTCTCCAGGGAAATTGGTACTTGAATTGGGATGAAGTCATCCTTATACCTGGTAAGATGAGTGGAATATGTGGTTGAATTAAATTGCAAATGGTACTCTCAAACTTTATTTTCAGTAAAATACTACTTAACATGTAAAGTAGATCCTTTCTCCTTCAAAATGCATGACAGCCATTTACTAATGAATGCTTTTAAATCTACTGTCTGAGCCTTAAGATATAACAAATTATAAATTCATAGGGTTTTTAGGGTTTGGGCTATAAAGATGGAGAAAGGAAGCAGGTATGGTAGGATTTGGGCCATGAAAGTCAAAGCTTTATTTGAAAATTGGAAACAATTCTGTTTGTTAAGCTAGCATTTTCTCTTTGCACACCTTCAAATGGAATTGTGAAATAGTTACTTAAGTCCTGCTTTAAAGAATCTACTAGAGCTGTCATCCTTCTCCTAGTGACAGGGATTAATTTATAATATCTTATTCCAGATGAGAAGTCAAGGAAAGTGAAGGAAAGAAGAAAATGAGAGCAGAAAGTAAAAACTAAATGGGAAGAAAACTTATGTTATTTTTCTCTTTCTTTCTTTCTTTCTTTTTTCTTTCTTTCTTTCTTTCTTTCTTTCTTTCTTCTTTCTTTCTTTCTTTCTTTCTTTTTTCTTTCTTTCTTTCTTTCTTTCTTTCTTTCTTTCTTTCTTTTCTTCTTCTTCTTCTTCTTCTTCTTCTTCTTCTTCTTCTTCTTCTTCTTCTTCTTCTTTTCTTCTTTTTACATTTCAGAGAGCCATTCCTTTCTTGTCTTAGTGATTTCTAGTTGGCATTTGTACAAGTCGCTTATGATTAAAGACTTTTAGGGGCAGCCCCAGTGGCACAGCGGTTTAGCGCCGTCTGCAGCCCGGGGGTGTGATCCTGGAGACCTGGGATTGAGTTCCACGTCGGGCCCCCTGCATGGAGCCTGCTTCTCTCTCTGCCTGTGTCTCTGCCTCTCTTTTGCTCTCTCTAAATAAATAAATAAATAAATAAATAAATAAATAAATAAATAAATCTTTTAAAAAAAAGAAAGACTTTTAGATAAATTCCTTTGATAGCATAGGCTACCCACTAAACGTGTACACTAACCTTCTGTTTGTCAGATTTTGTTCCAGAGCCCAGACAACCTCTTTTGGTTCTGGTACTCTAAACAGGTGCATTTGCCCTGTGAGTCCCCAATTTTGACACACAGATATCCTCCTGACTGTGTCTGTCTATTCCTTAGCCCTTTTCAGGGAGGAAAATGGGTAGCTTTAGTGTGAAAACATATCTACTGGCCTGAGTCATGTCTGTTTGTTGAAACTGTATCTAACTCTACCTTCCCACAGAGGTTTGCTGTGGGTGTTGTGCCAGAACCAGGGAAATCAATCACCTCCGGATTTCATAACATTAATTAGGGGATGGTAAGATTGGAATATGAGTTTGTTCAGTTTGTTACCATTTTGACTCTTGACTCTATTCTTAACCACAACTGGCAGGGCAACCGTTTCCTCTGGGCTGAAGTCTTCTGTTGGGAGATAGCTATGTGTTTAACCTATGTGTTCTAACTAAGGCTACATGGCAGTTATATGACTTTGAACTATAGATTTCTTTGTCTTTTTCTTCTTTTTTTAAAAAATTTATTTATTGATGAGATAAAAAGCGAGCGAGGGGAGGAGCAGAGGGAGAGGGACAAGTAGACTCAGTGCTGAGTGCTGAGACCAACTTAAGGCTCCATCCCAGGACTCTGAGATCATGACCTTGAGACTGTAACCTTGAGATCATAACCTGAGCTGAAATCAAGAGTCAGATGCTTAACCAACTGAGCCAACCAGGCACCCCTACTTTAGTTGTCTTTGGATGTCTCTTCCCTTGCCTCTTCTAGTAGGCACAGTGTCTACCATAATAGATGAAGAGGAACAAATGAATGAGTGACTAAATGATGTCCCAAGGCAGGATTTGAAAGGAACAAACAGAAACAAAACTGAGCAAGATAAAACCTGTCCCAGATAAACCTGTCCCAAATACATACTCCGCAGAGGTTTGGCAGCATCTTCCATTTGACAGTAAGAGCCATGGTGTTTTCTCCCATTGTGGAAAGACACCAGGCTATCCCTCAGCTACCACAAATACCACAAACTGCCAGGATGTGTAAACTGTCACATTTCTGAAGCTAAATGCCAAGGTCAGGTAACGTAGGCTCGCGTGTTGTGCTGTCATCCGAGGCTACATCTCTTATGAGTTAACATATCTCATCTTTTCTCCCCAGTTTATTATTTCTTTTAAGCACTAACACATTAATTTTTCTGCCAAAGAATTGTGTTTCTTGTTATTATTTTGAAGTTCTTTCATTCGTCTGTGTCAGCAGCTGAAGCTGAAACTCCAGGATGCATGATTCCAGGAGGAATTCCCTGGGTGCAAAATGGGGAAGGCACACTTGCAATGTCAGGAAAAACTTGTTTAGTTAGACTCTTATCTTGGTGGCCCACTGCCCTTTTTAAACGAATGTATTGGATTTTTGTACTTTATTTGCTGCTCTATAGCCCAATATCTAAAATGGACTTCTCTAATTTTGTGTGAGAGGGTTTACTTAACAAAACGATCCCATATTGCTTTTAACAGGGAAGACTGTTAACCTGGATTATTGTGCACAGATAGAACATGACATGTGAAGAACTCACAGCTCCCTGGTTTTGAACATCCTTTTTACCCCATGCTTCCAGCAGGTTCATGAATCATGAGCTGGGCTGTGAGCACACAGTGCTGCTGAATAAAATTCAGCATGTTCTCCGAAAGTCGCATGCATTTCTAAAATGTGCTGCTCTGATTGAACAAGACCTTCCTGGGGGAAATGATTGGCACAGAGTATTCCCTATGGAAATATCACTTGTAGAATATCTCATTTACTTCCATTGCCAAGTTCACCCATTGAAGTTGCCAGCTGTTGCCCTTTTGTCCAGTTGATATTTGGTCTTCTCTATTTATTATCATAATTGTATGATTGCTACAAATGGTGCTTTTATCAGAAATATCCACCAGTTGTGTCTTCTGAAACACTAGTCAGCTTCTGGGAAGAGAGAGGCTATAGTGTTAACACCTCAAATGTGGGAAGACTACCCTTTTCCTATAACCCATGCCTAGGAAAGGATCTGTGTGCAGTGTACAAACATCCTACAAACCTTAAGAGAAATTCTTGGAGCAGTTCTAACTAAAATTGCCAGTTGAGCCTGGAAGGTTAGATAAAAGCACAAATATATTACAGAATTCTTTTCAGGTCTTCTTTCCCGAAGTCTTTTTTTTTTTTTTTTTAAGATTTTATTTATTTGAGAGAGAGAAAGAAAACAGGAGCAGAGGGAAGGGGCAGAGAGAGGGAGAAGCAGACTCTCTGCTGAGCAGAGAGCCTTTCGTGGGGCTAGATCCCACGACCTCGAGATCACGACCCCGAGATCATGACCCTGAGGTCACCACCTGAGCCAAAGGCAGCCACTTAACCAACTGAGCCACCCAGGTGCCCTTTCTTTCCCTTAGTCTTAATGTTCAATGTTCTTAAGCTCATTTCCTCTCCCTTTCAATTATAGCTGTATTCCTTTCCGAAAAGTCTTGATCTCACTGACATCTGACATCGTGCTTTTGTTCAGATTTTAAATAAGGCACTTCCTGCTCCTAAAAGAATCCAGGTATCTAGTTTAGGACAATCCAAAAATATCTCCATACTTTCCAAAAGTTTCCACGTCTAAGGTCCTTTTGCTGTCTCCTGAGTGTCTGTTTTGTCTTTAGTAATCTAGATACAAACTACAATCCCGTCACCAGTTTTCAGAAATTCACTTGCCTCCATAACCTTAAGGATGATTTGGAGCTACCAGGAGAAAGGTCACATCTTGGCTGGGCGTGGCTTTCCACCAACCCTTTGGCTCCTCTCTTCCTTCCCCAAATTCTAGAACAACAGATTCTTCCTCTTACTTATCATGTATTTCTATTTTCTTTAACTTCCCTTGGAGTTTTACTATTTACACCAAGCAGGTTAGTTAACATCTTTAAATACTTTTCCCCAGTCAAATACAGAGCTTTTCTTAAGGAATTATAGTAAGCCATTAAAAAAATTCATTATATTTGGAAAAAAATTCATTATATTTGGAAGGATGTATCTCTCCATGCTCAGTCTCTATCTCCTCTCCTTTTAAGTTTGATTCAACTCAAACATTTTCTATTTTTGAGACTAGTTGGGCTAAAGATGGTCAAAGGCAATGCAAGTGGAAATGTGGTAGAATGTTTCGTAATCTTTCTGTATAAAGTGTTAGAAAATAGTCAATTCAAACAACAAAGAATTGAGAAATAACACTTTACCAAGTCTGTTCATTGAGTTAATATTACCAGATTACAGCTAATACCTTTAGGGTGGCTATAATCCCAAATAACCTATCTAGAACATATTTTGCATTCGTTACATAATTGCCCCAATTCCAGAATAGGTGGCTTAATTTCTGATTTGGCTGTACTGAGTATTCAGACTCATAACATACTATGGTTGAAAATGATGGATCTGAAAAAGGATTGCTCTTAGAATCCTCTAGTCAAGGGACACCTGGGTGGTTCAGTGGTTGAGCATCTGTCTTTGGCTCAGGTCCTGATCCTGGGGTCCCGGGATAGGGTCCCACATCGGGCTCCCTGCAGAGAGCCTGCTTCTCCCTTTGTCTGTGTCTCTGCCTCTCTCTCTGTGTGTGTCTCTCATGAATAAATCAATAAAATCTTAAAAAAAAAAAAAAAGAATCCTCTAGTCAAATACCCTCATTTTTCCAGATGAGGGAACTGAAACCAGATATTGACTTGCCCCATGTTATAGAACCAGTCCCTGGCAGTGTCATGTCCCTGGCAGTGTCATGGGCTAGTCCCTTGGTGTCCGGACTCTTAGGCTGGTTCTTCTACTATGCTTTGCCGCAGTTACCTGGCTGGAGACATTGATCCTGGGCAGTGACTATTCAATTTATTTCTCCAAATGGAATGGAAAACAATTCATTTATGTTTAAAAATAGCCAGAATTAGATTATTACAGGATATACCAATATATGGAACATAATTAGTGCGTGGTCTATAATTCATACATGACGTGTAATATGTGGGAATAATATAGAAGGTTCAACTTTTCCCAACTCAATAGCTAAATAGTACTGAGAAGGATGAGGGGGAATGTATATTTCTGGAACACCTGATTGAATGGACACTACCTCAACCTTCATCTTGGGTTTAGAATCACACAACCTTGTGTCTCATTCTTGATGTTTAGACACTCACCTATGTGATCTTGGCCAAATCACTTCTATGCTCAGCCTGACTTTTCTTATCTACCAGACAGGCATAATAGTACCTATATTCTAGGATTTGGTACTCCTATGGAAAAAAAAAAGTGAAACACCCATTCCTTGAACAGAGTATGCTCTCAAAGTTTTCTTATTTCTCTCTTTCTGTCTCATTTGTCATTGCAGTTTTACTTTATTAACTAAACTAATAATACTAGCTAATCTATTTCTTAGATATGTTTTCTTTTTAATTTTATTTATTTGAAAGACAGAGTAAGCAGGGAGAGAGAGCACACATGACCAGGGGCAGAGGGAGAGGGAGAAGCAGACTTCCCCACTGAGCAGGGAGCCCAACCCTGGGCTCGATCCCAGGACCCCAGGATCACCACCCAAGCCAAAGGCAGACGCTCGATTGACTGAGCCACCCAGGCGCCCCTCCTAGATATTTTTTAATAAATAAAATTGTTTTTACTTTTGCTCCCTCTGGGGACAGTAGTAATACTTAAATACTATCTTGGAAACATAGTAATTCTTTTTTCTTTTCTTTTCTTTTCTTTCTTTCTTTCTTTCTTCTTCTTTCTTTTTTCTTCTTTTTTTTTTTTTTTTTTTTAGAAAATACTCATTTGTGATAGAACTGCCACATAGTCTTGAAGAATAAGGAAAGTCAGAGGATGAATGACTATTTTCCAGAAGACAGGTAAAGCATATTTGGTAGATTAATTCTCAATTCACCTTCTCAGAGGAAAAGGACAAAACACTCATTTACCAAGATTCTAAAGAGATTTCCAGGCAAGTCCCCAGCCAGCCCCACATTAGTCTTTGCTTTGAAGCATTCATTCCCCAGAGCTTGGTTTTCTTGACCAGGACCAAAACCTTTTATTGAGCTGCCAGAAGACTGGGAGAAACAAGTGTCTCCTCTCAGTGGCCTTCACATGTCTGGTGGCATTCAGGAGAGGGATGGTTTATGTGCTTATCAGGGAATCAATCTTTCTGCCTACTCTCCTCTTTTTCTTCAGAAGAAAGGAGTTAACGCAATTACCTCATTCAGAACAATTACCTCACTCTAAACTGTTTATTCTCCTGAGAAAGTTGCTTGGGAGCAGGGAGCACTTTGGCCAGAGAGAGATAGATTTTTCTAGAAGTACTTGTATCAATATTGAGGGTGGGCAGTGGGGAACCGTTAAGAAGGTTTGCTTTGGAGCCAAGACTTCATTTTCTGCTGGGGTCAACCAGGCAAAAGGGGACACGTATTCTAACCAGTGGGGTTTCTGGCACCACATTGGGGGCTCACTACCGAGAGGTGACACCCGCTCTGACTCAGTCCCCCGGTCTGTTCTTCCATCTGAAACTGTGTGGCCTAAGGCAATCTCTCCGAAGTTACTAGTGCGGAGGGAAGAATAAGAGGCAACCACCAGTACTTTCAAAAGCAGTTAAAGAAAGAAAGACTTGACAGTTTATTCAAAATAAACCACACCTTTAAGAAAAAGTCTTCTTTCCTTCTTGCTACAAAGGCCAGCACGACTCACTTTCCCTGATACTTAGAAGAAAGGCAATTCCCAGGGCCCAGATTAAAACAAACAAAAACCAGGAGGCATCAGAAAGGAGGAAGATTTCAGATCAGTCCAAAAAAAAAAAAAAAAAGTATAAATAAAGATCTGTCCCACACCCCTTAATGCACCCCTGACTGTAATTCCCCCCCCTCCTTTATTTACATGCATGCATATTTGCCATAGTTCCAATAATGGATTTATTCTAGTGTTATTTTTCGCCACTTGGCGTTTAAGGCTTTTTTTTTTTTTTTTTTTCCTTTTTCTTTGAACATGTTGGGAGTGCTGTCTGAGCGGATGATAAAGAATGGAAGCAGGAGAGGCAGGGCTGAGAAAGGGCTCAAAGTTGAACACCGCGGCGGTGTGGTGGAAGCGGCGGACCCCAGCCGGGCGGCCGCTCCGGGAGGCCCGCGGGCGCCGCTCACTCCCCGCGTGGCTGCGGCGCGGCTCCCTCCGTGGGCGGCCCGGGCGGGGCGGGGCGGGCGGCGGGGCGTCCGCGGGGCGCCGGGGCTCGGGGGCGGGGGGCTCGGGCCGCCGCCGCGGGGCTCACCTGCGCCTCCGGGCCCCCGCCCCGCGCTCCCGCGCTGCCGCCGCCGCCCCGCCCCGGCCCGGCTCATTGGCTGCCGCTCCGAGGGGTGGAGAAGGGGCGGCCGCGGGGATCTCATTAGCGCTGCGGACTCGCTCCTCCGCCCGCTAGTCCGGGACCCGGCGGCGGCGGGAGCGCGGCGAGGGCTGCTGCGGGGACGGGGACGGCGGCGGCGGCGGCGGGCGGCCCGCGGCGGGGGGCGATGGGGGCGCGTGCGGGCTCCCGGGGCCCGGCCGGCGGCGGCTCGGGGCGCCCTGCCCCGGGGCTGTAGGCGGCCGCGGCGGAGCGGTCACTCGCCGGAGCCCTCCGGGACCGCGCCTCTCCCGGGCGCCCGGGGCGTGGAAGAGGAGCCGGACCGCGAGCGCGGCGAGGAGCATGGGGAGAGCGGCCGCCGCAGGAGGAGGCGCCGGAGGGGCGCGCCGCTGGCTCCCGTGGCTGGGGCTCTGCTTCTGGGCGGCGGGGGCTGCGGCTGCCCGAGGTAAGCCCGGGGGAGCGGCGGCGGCCGGGCCGGGCCGGGCCGAGGGGGCGACGGCGACCCTGAGCGGGACCCGCGCCCGCCGCGCCGGCTGCCCAAGTTGCGCCCCGCTCCTGTGCGCGCGCGGCCCCCACCGGGCGGGGAGGACGCGGAGGGGCCCACGGCCTCCCACCCAAGTTTGCCGTCAGCCGCAATCCTACAGGTTGCCGTGCCCGGGCCCCCACCCTTGGCGCCCCCGCTGCTGCGTTTTCGGAGCCCTGCCCGGTTGCTGCAGACCGGAGCGGCCCCTCTTCACCCCGGCCTCGCTCGCCCCTGCCCTGCCCACTAGCCTCCGAGGCGAGAGACCGTGGGTGGGCGCCTCGTGGTGTCCGGGAGCTCCCGGCCGAGGGGCGGGGTGGCGGCAGTCCCCGTGGGGTGGGCTCCCTTGGAGGGGGCGCCTCTTCCCTTTGGGGAGCACCACCCACGCTCAAGTCCGCCGAGCTGGACACCCCTTGGGCGACGCCGGCCCGAGGTCCTAGACAGCCCTGGGCTTGCTTTCGAGGAGGCCGCGGTGTGCGGGAGCCGGGAGAGCTGCGCGCCCCGCCCGCGGCCCCTGCGCCCGCCGAGCCCAGCCGGGGTAAGCGTTGGCCCGAGGCCGCCCGCCCGGCGCCCACTCCGGCTGGGGAGCGGGGAGCGGGGAGCGGGGAGCCGGAGCCCGGGAGCGCGGGGCTCCACGGGGCCGCGGGGAAACCACCGCTGCTTGCTGACTTCGGAACGTGAACCCCATTTTCCCAGGTCCCCCTCCCCGCCCCCCCCCCCCCCCGTCTGGACTCCAGTGGAGTAACATTTTGCAACTGGTTTCACCTCCACCGTGACCGAGAACCGGGAGCATCAAGTTAAAGATAGATCCCGCCGACTTGTTTTGAGGATGATCAGAGGCAGTTTCAGACGTAGCTTGAATACTGTGGCTTTACCTTTGAAATGATCCCGAAGCTTCTCCTTCCCGCCCATCTTTACCTTTCTCCTTGCCTGTGTGCCATCCATTAGGTTTGGAATATGTAGTTGCGCCGAATGATTTACCTAACGCTGGTCTGGCGAGAGGGGGCACCGAGCTGACCACCTCACCCTCGGCTCTCCGGCCAGCCTCAACAGGACGAGCAGCCGGCAGGCAGAACAGGCTGGAAGGGGTTGACGAGGATCACAAAAGAACCAGTCTAATCTAATTTTTATGAAAGCTAACGGTGTGTTAAAAAGCAGTCAGGGTGCCTAGGATGAAGAATTAAAAAAGAAAGAAAGAAAGAAAGAAAGAAAAAGAGGTGGGTAGAGGCTTTCTGTTTTATGATCCTGTTCAGTGACTATTTGCATTTCATTCCCTGAAAACTTTTTCTTTCTTTCTTTCTTTCTTTCTTTCTTTCTTTCTTTCTTTCTTTCTTTCTTTCTTTCTTTCTTGGCTTTTTAAAAAGCAGCAAAGATTTAAAAATGAGCCTCTGTGATTGCACACACTGGGTTATAGTGAAGCCTAGTTCTTTCCCTTGCTAGAAGCATAAGCTTCAGCCATTTAATTTACTAGGGAGAATGCCTCCTTGCAAAGTCAGCTTTGAGTTGTTTTTTAATACACTGTTATGGGGGAAAATGGACCTTTTCTAAATTATCTAAATGTCTGAATTCCTACTTGCTGTTTGATGTGGAATACCTAAGAGTGACTGACTCCATATACTGACCCCTTGGAATTTGGTTGGTGGAGTTGTCCTGAAGCCAGCTCCAAACAAGAGGTGGGGACATGCCAGAAGCCTCTTGGATGGAGTTTTGCTGGCTGTGAAACTAAGGCTAGCACCTCTTGTCTGCAAGCTGTTCTTTAAAGGTCTCCTAGAAAACATACTGTACACTCTGCAGGCTTATTTACAACAAAATGTCTTGCACAGATCATAGTAATGTTCAAGACACATGGAGTAGAGCAGTATATCTAATATTTCCCTTGTAGTATTTTATGTTTGGGGGTATGAAGCCCATTCCTTAGCACCTGTCAGAGATTCTATATGAAATGAGCAGTAAGCCGGCTCTGGAGCCTGTGAAGCTCCATGCATCTGGCTTTGGACAGGTGGGCACAATTGGAATTTTCAGAACCATGGGGGTGTTTCAGTGTTACTTAAGTTCTCCCAGCTTGGGACCGTGTCCATTCATTAGAAGGAAGGTGAGGTGCACTCTTGTGGCATGTTTGTTGAGTAGTCTCACCAGACACTGTGGAGTTGGCCCTACGTTGTTCTTCTTTATTCAAGGAATTTTTTTTTTTTTTTTTTTTTTTTCTGCAAGCCTTTTCATGTTGATTTGAACCAAGGTATTTTGTCGCCTGGAACAACAGGGTATATAGAATTATGCCATTTGTTTTGAAGACCCAAGAATAATTAACAATTCAGTAACATTTTCTCTACAATTACTTATCTTTTGTGTGCAAGATGATTGCACCAACTTTTTTTCTTTTTCCTTTTCTTCTCCTTCATACTTAATGTAACCATCTAAAAATCAGAGGGAGGTTTGGAGTGATTGGCTTTAAATGAATATACTCAAAGAGGAAGGTACTTGGGACAAGAGACTGCTCGTAGAAACTGTTACAGCCCAAGGAGCAATGTTCTGGCTCCTTCCTTTGCAAACATGACTTACCTCTTAAGATTTATGTTCCTGACTGCTGGCAAACTGTAAGGAAGGCACTTTGGTGCCATGATTACTGTATATTTTAACACTTTCCAGCTTAAAAGAAGATTGTTTAAAAGTTATTCATGACCTGCCAAGTGCTAATTGAATCTACATCGTGTTGTCATGTTGATTTGTTTTTGTTCTTTGAAAAACAGGAATAGTGCTGTAGATCTGGTTGTGATTCTTATATTAGATACTGTACATAAAGATAGCCTCATTTAAAGGCAGGGAGGGAAGTAATCTTAGATAGGCTAAACTTACACACAGTTCCTTGTTTTAAAAAATTTCCCGGACAATGACATCTTCCTTATAATAGCCATAGTAATGCATTAAGGGCAAGAGAGATACACATTTATTTTCTGTGCATAATAGGGTCAGATGGTTTACACATACTTAAATGCTTTTATCTGTCTGATTCATACATTTTAAAATCTATAGTTATTTCCTTCTTAATGAACTTTATATGCCCCTGCCTCCTTCCCCAACCTCCCCTACGCCTGGCCTTTCTAATTCTGTTCCTTTTCCACAAAAAAACTATCCCTACATAGTGCTATGAGGAAAGTGTCTTTTCTCCCAATTTCCTTCCAGATTTGTCTTTTTCTGACTCTTGGGTTGTTTGCTCTCAGCTCAGATAGTCCCATGGCACCTTCTTTTCCTACCCAACAAAGTGTTCTGCTCAAGAAATGTCTCTAAGTATCTTAGTTCTTAAGAAGACATTACTTGTTTTGATCTGGCCCTTAGAAGGCAAGCACTTGTCCTTTTTCGGGGGTCTTACTTTGAAAAATAAATATCCTTCCTCACTCTCTGAGTGACCTGTGTGTGGTTCTGTAAGTGGTACCCCATTTGGTGGGAAAGGCTATGGGGCCAGGAATCCTCCATGAGCTCTCCGAATTGTGTGACTGGGTGGGTCAGTCTTCCTAGTGAAGGAAGCACTCTTCGGGTCTATGGTCTCGATGACTTTATTGTCCTCCTTCTGCCATATATAGTACCCAGCTTAAAATATTGCCAACTCTAAAGGGTTCTCAAGGAATCAGTTGTACAGGAGATAGTGGATATTTGATACCACTCCTTTGTGCCTTTTCTTCTTTTTTGAATATGAAGGATAGAGACCCAGACTACATGCATTCAAATCTAATCTCAAAGACAGATGCATGTCCAGAGAAAGGTTTATTCTATAACATCCTCTTAAAGAAGGTAGTTGTGAAGATACAGGTATCTGAAAGGACAGGTGCCCCCATTCATAGAAAGTCCCAGTAGGGGGATGCTTCTTGATTGCACTTTTGCCATCAATCCTGGTCGTCCTATACTCTGGAGAGTGCCAGTTGACCAGCCGTGCCATCATCTTCTCTTCTGTCCTCTTCATTCTGATGTCTTCGTGAACTAATGGCATGACTAAATAACCAACTGGAACATTCCTGTAATGAGAGCCACATACTCCAGGTGAAGATCCTGGCCAGCTCATTCCCCCTCATTTGCTAAATGGCTGCTTTTGGCGTGAGAAGTTACCATTGTGTTGCAACCACTCTTTGTATTATGCCTGTTCCTTAGGAGAAGGCATTTTTGTAGCCTTTTTTGATTGCGACATAATAATAGCAATTATCGTATTTAGTGTGTGCCATTGATTATTCTAAATAGTTTATGTATGTTAACTCATTTAGTCCTTAACACTGTGAGGTAAGTAATATTCTCATTTCTAACATGGGGAAAAAAGGGCAAAGAGGGATTAAATAACTTGTGTGAGGCCACAGAATTAGTTTATGGAAGAGCCTGGATTCGAACCTATACTCCGATAGGACTGCTTTCTGAACGATAGGACTGCTTTCTGAACGATGCCAAAAATAAAATGACCCTTATATTTTGGTGACAAAAGGACTAAAATTATTTCTCTATAACTGTGAGAGTTGTAGAGGAATTCAGAGTAGCTTAAATAAATCTATAAATATATTCAGATAAATCTCAGAGATTTATGTTGTATGAAAACAACCACCCTCTCACCATTCAGCTCAATATACTTTGGGATTGGATTCACACTTAAAATTCTGAACGCCAGTTTCTAATATGATAGCTTGCTTTTTTTTTCAATTTTGAATTTCAACAGAAAATATTACTCTGATTGAATACACCATCCATGGAATGGCAGATCCCAAGAGACTATTTGTTGCATGTCTTGTATTTTTAGCCTTGTTTGCCGGGGAAATGTGGAGCATGAGATTTGAGAGTAGATTGTTAACACCAGAGGCTGCTGTTTCTGCTGCTTTGGGTACTCCTGCTGCTGCTCTTTCGAGGCAGATGGCTAGATTCATTTATAGAAAATAGATATTCGTTCTATTTTGCATTTCCACTTTGAAAAGAACTTTTAATTGTTTGTGCCACATTGCATCGTATGGCCTTACTGTGCGCATACACATGCTGTGTGTAGATAATTTTCAGAATTAGGTGGATGTTAATGTGTTCACTTTGGGCTGCCTGAGAAAGCCGCTGCGAACTCTGTTGTGCTTTTGGAGTATTTCTTCTGAAAGCGGATGTGTGTGCGCAGTACGGGGTGTACCACGTATTTTATGCCTTACACCTGCCCCACTGCACCGACTTTACTGAACTAGAAATTAGGGGCAGAAATACTGGGTTGTGTGTCTGGCGCTTGAGTAGAAGCAGGACACCTGTATTATGCTTCTCAGGTACATCAGACCAGTGCAGGACTCAAAGTATTTCCTAATATTGTTTCTAACAAGACAAGAGTAAGGTGAGGCCTGAACTCTTCCTCTGTGGCCAGTTCCTTGTTTCATAAACATGGAAACTGGAAAGCCAAAAGCTGCCTTCCAAGTGAGGTCAATGACAGCTTCCCTAACCCTGATGCAGATACTGACTCTCTGTCACCAAGTTTGTGGTTCATAAAGTGCAAAAGAGCCTTCCTCCCCAGAAAGAGAGGCCTCTGTGCTCGTATCCCACCAACCCAACCTGGCGTTGTAAGACCCCGAGGAATCGTGTGGGGAAAACGGCACTGCAACGTTGTGGAGCTTTAATACGAATGAATTTCGCAGACACTTTCTTGTTATAAAAAATCAGGTGTTGTAATTTCTTGATCAGGTAAGTCCAAGGGAAAATGATAGTGCAGAAGTTCCAGAAGGTAGGTGATTGGCAGGCTGGCACAGGAAGAAATCGCCCTGCATACTTCAGAGGCTCAACCAGCACTGGCATAGCTATGTTTTGTGTAATATCATTCACAGATTTTGATAACTTACTATAAAAGCAAATTTATTTTCTAAATATTGGATGAGAAATTTGCCTCTGAATATATTTGTACGCGTGTTGTTGGGAGCAGTGTGAAAGTGATTGGTGGCTTCTGCTAGCAACAGTGCTTTTTTAGTTACCGTCTTTATTTGAATTTAATTTAATAAACTCTCGGAGAGGAGGGGAAACCAAATGATCATGGGTTATGGAAGCTAAGCTGGTAATATCTTTGAAACTCACAAATCAGTGCTTTTCAAATGTTAATGTGCATTTGAATCACTGCAGAGCTCCTTAAAATGCACCTTCTGAGTTAGTGGATCTGGGGAGGGGCCAGACATTCTGCATTTCTCAAGGGCTTCTAGACGACCCCATCCATGGACCACACTTTGAGTAGCAGGGCTATAGGTGATAATAATTCAGGGTTTGTATTTTCAGTATTGCTTTTCACGTGCATGCCAGTAAGAAGTGGAATTCAGTGTAAGACTGTTTTTAAAATGCCAATACAAGAATCGGTAAACACAAATGTCAGTTTTTACTCAGACAGACATGCAGCCACTCATAAAACTAACACATTCTGGAGCTCCGTTCTGAGATGATACCCTGTCCTGCTTTCGGCGTTTGTAAGGACAGATGCAATATTTGAAAAGTCCCGAATTCTCTTTTGAAGTAATTGAGGACTGATGTTTGCATGTAATAAAGAGAAAGTGAGTCCCTCAGAAGTTGAGCAGTTTGCCCAAAGTCTGTTAAATAAGAAGCTTTTCTACTCCTCTGGGTCACTCCTTCATTCTGTTGTCCCTTGGCTGTACCTGCACTTAAAATGATCTGGAATTCAGGATGATGAGAGAACGAGGCTATGGCTAAGTAAGAGGTAGAGTAAAACCAGTTGGTTCAAAAAAACAAAGCACTGTTCATATAGCGAACGGAGGCTCCCCCACCAGTTGGATTGTGGCTGTCACAATAGCATGTGTAGCTGCTGTTTGGGGTCTGTCTCTCTGCTGCGAGATAGTTATCTCTATTTGACAGGGCCCATTATGATCTACTGGTACTTACCCAGCACCTGGCAGTCCCTGTCCAATGGCATATGCCAACCAATAGTTTTTACTCCAACCCTATTATGTTAAGGTATGAATACTATTTAGGCTAAACTTGCTAAAAACTTATTTAATACTTGATAAAATAACTTAGGAAAATTTAATTGCCAGAGAAATAATTAAAAACTATAAAAGGGTTTTATATTTGTTTTTTCCCTTAACTAGATTGTAAAGCCTACCTTCCTAGACAGACTGTTCTAGAAAGATGGTTAAGTCTAAGAGTGACAATCTCATGGATGCCTGTTTTGAGCAATAATTCATTTGCATGGAACCTGACCTTTTTAAGGTGGGCTCACAAGTCCAATTGCTTTGCATTTTCACATCCACCCTGATATTGAACAGATGATAAAATTAGATTGAGAGGTTTTTCAACCAAGGCCAGGTAGGTAGCCGTAAATAGTACCAGGACTAGAAGCTGAGCCTCCAGCTGGTTTCTGGGACTTTTGGATTTCTTTACATGGAATTCTGTTTTATTACCAGATAGGTTGATTAGACCCGAACCGGATGATACGACATTTTGCTCACAATACGTTTGAGACAGGGCTGTGGTTGCATGATATATGATGTCAGAGAAATAAGTGAATAAAAATTTAGATGAGCTGTGTTGCCTTCTTGGTCTGTTGGTATTACGATTCTCATAGTTATAAACAGAGATGGCCCCGCCTGGGAAATGGGTCAGAAGTGATTGGAGAGAAGTAAATTGTGAATATATCACTAATGACATACTGCAGTATAGCAAAAGTTGTATGTCAAATATTCTGAGGAACTCACTAGGCAATAATATTTTCCTCATCAAAGGAATTAAAGTGTTCATTAAAGTAGGTAAAATCACTAATTAGTTTCTGGTTTTATTTTTAAAGATGCCATTACAAACCAGACTCTTTAGAAATAGACTACTAGCTCCTCAATCTGCATGGCTTTCTTTTTTTAAAGGTTTTTATTTATTTATATGAGAGAGAGCAGAGAGGGAGAGAGCATATGCGTGCAGTGGGGAGGGGCAGATGGACAGGGAGAAGCAGACTCTCTGCTGAGTGGGGGGAGCCTGATGTGGGGCTCAATCCCAGGACCCCCGGATCATGACCTGAGCTGAAGGCAGACACTATCCAGCTGAGCCACCCAGGTGCCCCTGCATAGCTTTTAAATACTTTGTCTTTATTATTAATTTTGAGTGTTTGTGCTTTATTTTTTTCTTCCTGTGTACACTTGTAAAACAAGATTAAGGTCTTTAAATTTGTACTTGAAAGTAGTGGCGTGGCACAATGCAATTGAACTTCCAATAAAAATTTTCATCCGTGTGTCTTTAAGAGTTTTCCAACCTATCTTTAAAAAGAGGTAGGGCCAAAAAGTACAGACCACCAGATAAAATTCTTTACCAGACAAATGTGTGTTATAAGCCGTTTGAAAGAGGCTGGAAAAAGTTTAACCATCCTGGATCTAAATCATCAACCCTTATATCTCCCTTAGTCTTGGGACCAGAAGCTACCCTCATTGCGTGTAGCTTGCATCAGATTTCCAAAGTTGTTTCCCTTAAGAAAAACAAACAAACAAACAAACAACAAAAACAGTCAGAAGGTTCACAGGTTTATTTTTTATTTATTTATTTATTTATTTATTTATTTATTTATTTATTTATTTACTTATTTATCTATTTATTTATTTATTTATTTCACAGGTTTTGTTAATGTGAAATTTGGGTGGGATGTAAGTATCTGGGGGTTTGCTTTAAAGAATTAAAGCTGAATAAAGGATTTGTCATTCATTTCCTTTTTCACATTGAGGCAAAAAGAAAGCAAAAAAACCTGCACTCAACCCATTTAATATTTTCTCCATTTTAGCAGACAGCTTGAAATGCATGTCAACCTCTGGAATGGCGATGCGAAAAGACAGCTCTACTGTATCATATCCTGCAGCAGAGAAGACCATCACTTGTACAGCCAATTATTAATAATTGTCAAGGTGATAAGTGCTTTAATGCATGGATATCTGTGTATGTATTATATATTAGCAGAATGTCATATATCATCATTATAGCAAATTTAGATCATTAAAGTTCTGTGCTATTAATTTAAATGGCATTAATAACACACTTGAGATGTAGATACAGTTTTGACTTCTAAGTCAGCTTCTTAATTTAGGTACTTCCATTTCTGTCTTTCTCCAAGGTTCTCTCATGGAACCCTCAAATCTTTGTTTCTTTCTTTTTTTTTTTTTTTAAGATCTATTTTAGAGAGCTTGTGCGACCGCAGGAGTGGGGGGCAGAGAGAGAATCTCAAGCAGACCCCTCGCTGAATGTGGAGCTTCATTCAGGGCTCAATCTCAGGACCCTGAATTGAAACCAAGATGCTAAACCAACTACGCCACCAACCGGGCACCCCTGCCTGTTTCTTCCTGCCATCACTCCCTTCTCCAAAACTCCTTTCTCCATTAAGCAATGTCATGGGCCTGGGTTGTTCAAGGCCACATATCCTTCCACATGTCCCTTCATTCTCTGGTTCTTTTAGTTTCTAAAGCAAGAAAGAAATTAATAAATTACCTATAAAGCTCCTTCATGCACTAACACTTTGTGATGCCCTCCATTTTTTCCTGTATCTTTTGTTCACAGTATTTTTAAAATCATTTCAGGGGCAGCCCAGGTGGCTCAGCGGTTTAGCGCCGCCTCCAGCCCAGGGCCTGATCCTGGAGACCAGGGATCGAGTCCCACGTCGGCCTCCCGCCATGGAGCCTGTTTCTCTCTCTGTCTGTGCCTCTGTCTCTCTCTCTCTCTGTCTCTCATGAGTAAATAAAATCTTTAAAAAAAAAAAAATCATTTCAGGAAGCATTTCTTGGCATTTTAGATATGTATCAAAACTTTCAAAAAAAAAAATGTCGTGGGGTAGAATTTCCAGGACAAGGTAGTGGGACTTCAGGAATGTTGTTGGTAGGCCTTGGCTTAAGCATCTTGAGGACGGTACCAACACAATAAAACATTTATTTCTAGGTATCAGTTTCTCTTACATCAGTGGTTGTAAACTAATGCAGATACAAGCAACTCTAGCAACTGAAATGGGTTGCTTGGAAAATAGCTGGAGTGAGGACACTCCCACCCCCATTATAGCTCATTTTTGCTCAGTTGGGTGCAAGGGGCTATGGTTGCACTATTGATTGCCTTTTTTTCTAAGAGAAACCAGACTTATGAAATGTTATGTTTCCAGGTTCAAAGTCTTCTCACATTGTTTTAATAAAACACCTTTGATGAACAAAACTCACTCTATAGACCACTCAGGCTCCCAATTTGTCTCAATGACCTTGGTGCATTTTTGAAGAGATTTAAAGGATCGGGAGCCAGTCAGTTCTTGTGTGCAATACTCATCTTTCTTTGTTTGAGCTGTACTTCTAAAGCTTCCTTTAGCTTTGTGGACACACACTGTCTAAAAGCAGAAGATAGAAAGCATTTACATGGCCATCCATCTAACATTTGATAAACACTAATTTGATCACCAAGTTTCTAGGTACTTCTATTTTCTGCTCGTAGAAGAAAATCATCAAATTATATCCCTGAAAAGAATCCTAAAATTACTAGGCCAAAGACCAACTTTCTCCTTGAACAACCAAAGTCTAGAGAAGCAAAGTAGCTTTTTTGATTTTTACAGGTCATTTCTTGTGGAGTTCGCTTGTGAATCCACATCTTCCCTTTCTCAATGTCATTCTTACCTCTCTTCCTCTCCAGGCCTATAATAACAAAAGTAATCAATAGAGGCACAAAGGAATTCAAAAGAAATGATACCAGAAGACTAAAGACTATTGATCATTTTTCCTCTGTTAAAGGATGTCTTCCTTTCATTTAAAATGTTTATATTTTTCTAAATACCTTTGAAATAATACAGTTTTCCCTTCTTGGGTCAGGTCTTAGTCCCAGAACATTGAGGTTTTGATTTGAGGGACTCCAGTTAGTTCAGTGTAGCAGAGCTAATTAATGTCATAGAAAGGGTTTACATTATAGATTTGTTTTATGCTGGGATGAAATTTGGGGTGACTATTGAGCTTTGGTCTCAGTTACTTCTGATCCTTGGTAGTAAGTGTGTTCAGTATGAACAAATACTGAATTGGTGTTTTGGACCTACTATAATCACTAGCAGTCCTGAAATCCTTTCTAAATGTCATTATTTTAAAAATCTGTACATAGGGAAGAATCTTATATTAACTGCATTTCCACTAATACAATGTGATATTAGCGCTGTGAACTGTGCTTTACGCAACGGATATACTTTCAGAATGGCATTGCCACACAGCTGCTAATTCGTATCTGGGTAAGTAAATCCCTTCCAATTTCTGTTTTTTTCCCTGTGTAAATCTGGATTTTCAGGTGTGGTGAGAAGGTAACACTTTGCAATTTGAATGGTCAGCTGGGCCTGTTATAAGGCGGTGTTATTCAAGTGGATGTAATGTTTGGACACTCTGAGGACAGTAGGTGGAACAGACTTCAAATGTGCATAAGCATTTGACTTGTGCTTCTTCTAAGAGAGCTTTTGATGTTGGCAGCAGTATGCTAGTGATACCCTCAAAAGGCTATACATCTGCATTCAAAGAGAGTGACTGGATATAATTTTAAAAGCTTCAGTTGCTGCTTCTCATGCGATCCCTATTGTTCCTTATTTTAAAATGAATTCTGCACCTCTGAAGGCCATGATAACTTGCAAAAAGCAATCCCTGTGGTTGAGCTGGAGTGTGGAAACTCTGGGGACTGGATCATGATGATTATTCATATCCAAGCCACCTTGCTGGGAAAGTGTTAAACACATAGGGCGTGGAAAAACTTCTGATTCTTGGAGTGAGGTGTCAGAATAATTGGGGTCTGGTTATTTTTAGCAGTTATCAGTGTAGGATCTTGCTGCTGGAACTGGTGGTCAGGTTTTAGATCTACAAATCCCTGGTCATCACAGCAATGCTATTTTCTCAAACTTAGCAGAAAGGCAGATGTCTGTAGTGTTGTCAGCCAGGATGGGGGAGAAAACCATATGCGGGTCCTTTGAATGTGTGTGGGCATCAACTTTGTTTTGAGCTTAAAAATGATGTTTAACAGTTTATGTTTAAACAGTTTTATCGAAACAGTAGATTAAAGATGAGCACCCAAAGTGTCGTGTGACCCTGGTTTACAGAAATCCATATGTGTATAACTTAAATTATGACGACAGGGTCATTCTATTGTTCTCCGTCAGCTGTGGCAAGGGCCTCTATATACCTCAGAGTAATCAAGTCAGAGTCTCCGGGGGGATGACCCACTGGCATTTTTTTTTAAGTTGCCCAGGTGAATCTCAGTTTGGGAATACAAGACTGAGAGCCATTGATTTAATGGTTACATTGATTGTATATAAATGTAGGTTCTGATCTTGTCTTGAAATTTAGAGAAGTAATTTGAGAATCACAAAGAGATTAAAGGTGACAGCTCAGCATTTGCCTCCCCTTCTGTGTTAGGCCTCATCTTTCCATTTTGTGTCCCAGATGAGTGAGACTGGATATCGGCACAACACATTTCAGCCTTTGGGAGCTAGACATCTGCTAGGAGGGAACAACTGGGGTATTACTAAAAGAGATGAGATTATATGAGAGGGATTATATATTAAAAATCCAGGCACCTGGGTGGCTCAGTGGTTGAGCGTCTGCCTTCAGTTCAGGTCATAATCCTGGGATCCTGGGATTGAGTCTTGCATGGGGCTCCCTGCAGGGAACCTGCTTCTCCCTCTGCCTATGTGTCTGTCTCTCTGTCTGTGTCTCTTATGAATAAATATATCAAAACTTAAAAAAACATTAAAAAAAAAGGAACCTAGGTTTGGAGGTTGTACCATGTTTCCCCTCTGGACAAAAGCCCAGGGCTCATGGATTCCTAGCCCCTTGAGGCATCATTGAACATCACCTTGGCCCAGGACAAACAATAAGTCATCGTACTTATGAGTTGGATTAATATCTTTGTACTAGCCTTGGTGTCTGAAGGATATAGGCAGTGCAGCTCCTCCTACAGTGTAGGTCAGAGTCACAGTCCGCACCACTGCTGTTGATGCAGAGAGGCAGGCAGGGACACCATGGCCATTCCAGGGCAACTTGGTGTAGGGTATCTTTCCACTCCAAGCATTTCTAATAGTACTGCCCTGTTCACAACTACCAGTGGTTCCTTATTTATGAAATCAAATATGTAAACTGTAAGACATTTTGTAATCTTATTGTGTATGAATAGATAGTTTTTTAAAACCTAAAATTAAACTGGGCAGTTGTGCGCTGAGCACTGCAGGTAAGAAATGGGGTGCTGTCACCATTTGACTCTTGTGTGTGTTTCTCCTGTAATGCACCACTCGGATGCTCCTTTAGAAGTAATCATTCTTGCATTCTGTGCTCATCATTTCCTTGTTTTTTTTTTTTTTTAAGAAAAAATAGCTAAAACAAATATGTATGTACTTCTACCCAAACACAGTTTACTTTTGCTTCTTCTTGAGATGTATTTAAATTAGAGTCTACATATTTCTCAGCAGTTGTTGTCACGACAAGACTGTGTTTCATCTCTGTTATTACATGTACTGTTGTTGATTCACTTCCCTCAGATACAATATTCCATGGTGTGACTCAACCATAATTGACTTATGTTGCTGTCAGTGAAATTTAGGCCTGTTCAGATTTTTTTCTTTTGTAGAAGTGTTCCTAGGAACTTTGTTATGCATATCTAATGGTACTCATTTTCAAGTGTTTCTTACCTATCTAAGAGCAGGTTATTAAGGTTGAGAATGCAAGCATCTTAAATTTTCCAGATGATGTCACATTGTTTTTCAGTATGTGAGTTTGTGAGTTCTCATCCTTTCCCATCAGCTACTATTTGATATTTCTAGGCCTGGAGGATTCTGCTCATTTTTAGTGGGTTATAATATGATTATCTCTGCATAGACTTAATTTTCATATTTCTGATTACTAACAAAGTTAAATATTCTTCCGTATACCTCACTGCCACTTATATTTCTTCTGTGAAACACCTACTCAAGTCTTTTGCTCATTTTTTCTATTATTTTTCTATTATTTTTATTATTATTTTTATTATTATATTTCTATTATTTTTCTATTATTCTATTATTCTATTATTGTAGTAGTTTTAAGTGTATATGTGTTATACATGTTTTATACGTATGTACTCCTTAATGTATTACGGGTGATTGAAATTTCTTCTTCTAGTTTTTTTTTATGGTATTTTCCTGATGATTGAATATTTTGTGTTATTTTCTCATGAACTTGTTTCAATTTTAATGTAATCAGTATTTTCAGTCATTTTATGCTGAACTCCTTTGTGTTATGCTTAGAAAATCCTTCCTAAATGTAATTAAATACATTCTCCTATATTCTAAATTGTATAGTTTGGTTTTTCATATTTTTGCCTTTAATCCACCTAGACTACATTTTTATTTCTTTTTTTCCATGTAGAGTTTGAGTTAGAGATTTCATTTCATTCTTTTATGTGCATACTGAGTTGTTCCAGAACCATTTGTTGAGAGGTCCCCTACTTTCTCTGATGATCTATGATGTCACCTTTGTAACATATGAACATTTCATATATGCATAGATATTTTTTGGTCTGACATTAAATTGTCTTTAGAACATTTCCAGCAAACCTTTCTGATTCCCCCCCTCCTATCTCCTTATGTGCCTTCTACTTAACTGGACTCCTTGCTGTACTTTTTAAACTACCCCACAGTTTCCTTTGTCTGTGCATTTTGTTACTTCTACCTATCACATGTTGCCTTATGTATTATTTTTAGGTATATTTATTTCTCTTTTGCTCCGTTATATTTGGATTTTTGAAATCAGACATGGTGTTTTATTCATCTTTGCTATCTTTAGACAGAATATGGTCTTTCACTTAACAGATATTTGACAAATCATTGAACAAAACTGGGATTTGTAAATAAAGGGATATTATCCAACGAGGTTCATTGTGTTTGCCCACCGATGATCACTGAGATTTGTAGAATTTAAATGCAGTGACCAGGGTCACACATCTTGGTGGATCCCTGATTCTTTTTTTTTTTTTTTTAACTTATTCCAGAACACCTTTCATTATCCATTCTGTAGGAAAGAACTGAACTATCAGGCATTGCCCAGAAGTATGAACTAATATGAAGATACTAGAAAAAATGTGAAGAGAATATGTGGCAAGTCCAGGATTCTCAGACTGGTTGAGTCCATTGCCAATCATAACATTCACTTCACATCCAGACATGGGGCATTTTCCCAAGCATGTTGTGCTCACTCACATCTCTATGCCATTGTTCTTGCTCCTTGTTCAACAAAGCTGTCTTTGTGGACCACTATCCATGAATTTTCACCTCACCTAGAGTGTAAGTTCTCCTTATTGAATGCTGTATTTCCAGACCTTGACATCATTTCTGGTACTGCACCAATCAGACTGTATTCTAGTTCTTTTATTTATAAGTCTCTCTTGCTCTTGATTTTTTCCAACCAAGGCAGAGATAGTTTTGTATTTTACTGTATCTTCTCAACATCTAACACAGGGCTATGTTTGGAATCCATTAGGTTTCCAAGGTGTTCTGATTGCAGAACCAGACAAGCAAAAAAAAACCAGAACCTTTGCGTGAGCTTATAAATATGTTCTGTCGTTCCATTGTTTAGGTGTATAATTCGTTTTGGTAGAGTCATTGTGCTACCCTGTCTAATGAAATACAAAACCTATGGGAATGATAATATACTTCCACAATATTAGCTGTTATAACAGTAGCCTAAATTAGCTAAAGAACTTGGTATAATAGTATTGAAATGTCCCATGTTAGGGAGGTTTGGCTGGGTTGAAAGCACACTGGGTTTCTGATTGAATGAGGCTGTATAGTTGGGAATTTGTATAATCAGAAGAGAACTTAAGGATCTGAGGCATTTGAGTTGAGGGTTCAAAAAGAGGACAAGTATGGAGAAAGGACGAGATAAGAGGGAACCAGCTACAAATAAGTATGCTTTGGTTCAAGAGCTGGGCCTGCAATGAATATAGTTCTGGAGTGAGCATTCCGACTTGCTCTTTGTTGCAAGTCATGAAGGTGAACTCTTGAGTGTCTCCTCACTCCACTGTTTACTACTGGGAGCTTCCAGGCAGGAGAACCTCAGGAAGCTAAGTCAGTGAGCCAGCAGGGCTGGCAGTGGGAGTTTCAGAGCTGGCATTCTCTTTTCCATCCCGGAAGTCAGGAGTAGGCTTAAATGGTTAGATTAATACAACTAAGGAGCCCAAGGGAGCTTAATTGTACTTACTCTAAGTAGTTCTTTTAGGTGGAAGTATTTTTTTCCTTAATTTTGAAAACACCAAGTGTTTATTAGAAGAAACTTGAAAATACAGGAAAGTATTCAAGAGAACAAAATCCCAATAGATATGCAAAAATAACCACTCCAGGGAGTTCTCCAGGTAGAAGCCACATTCCTCTATTAGCCTCTAAATCCTGTCAATTCCTCTCTGCGTCTACCATTTTGAAGGAGGAGCAACCAGTTATCTGAGTACTAAACCAAATACTTTAGTTCTTCTCTTCCTGTCTTTTCAGAATGTTGCCTTCTTGGTAGCAGATTCTCAGTATCCCTATGACATATCTTCAGTGCTTTGGATAATGTGAGAATAGCACATATTTGTTGTTTTTCAGCAACTGGCCAGAGCTAACGGACACACACTTTGTAGCTGTAGTACCCCAAGACCCTTGACAGCTGTGTCTTGTGAGAATTTCTGTCAATATTGCTTTGTGTTCATTGAGGTGACTAGAGAAAAGATCACCGAATCATTTCTTTATCTCTCAGTGTGAGGATGATATGTGATTTGGTTACTACTCTGAAATTCTGAATGACAATATTTTTTTTTTTTTTAACACTCCCAAGACAACTTTGAAGGATGGTTTTTCTATGCCTGGTATGTTACCACATCCACATCATGGATTTTATCTCAACATCAAGATGAATCAGACCCTGGCTAATATGAGCACTTCTAAGTATTGTAGACTAAGATAAATAGGGATACATTTGTTTAGGATATTTATTGTTATTACGTGTATGCAGACTGTCTCAGTTGTGGTGAAGCCTGTCTCTAGGTACCCAAGAGCAATCATCATTACAGACACTCATATTCTGTATTTGTTTCTTGGATGGCAACAAACAATTATATGGAATTTTCATAGGCAAAATTAATTAAGATTAGAACAATTAGTCTTTGCCAAGTCCCCTCTTACTTTCTTCTTAAAAAGATTTAAATGCATCAGAAGTAATTAAGATGTAGACAATAAAAATCTGAAGACCGTATTTTTTGGCAGTCTGTGACTTAACATGCCTTCGATTCATCTGTCCCTTTACCACCACCACCTCCCTTAGTTCAAATCCTTACCTCCAAAATGAAAGCTTCTAAATTCCTAAGCTACAGAAGTAGTTTTCCCCAGTGTGTGCATATCTGTAATGGTATTGGAGTTTCATAGCTGGTAGTCATCTGTGCAGTGAGTTGAATGCCTATTTATGTTTCCATATAAAACACCTTGATGACAGGCTTGTTGTTTCCTGAATCTTTGCATACCTATGGTTTGACACATTTTAGTGATTCAAGGAATAAATGAGTAGATGAATGGTTGAATAGTTAGCTACAATGAATATTTGTGTGTTAACTGAGCTCTGGCTCGCTAATTTTTTATGATCATGTGACTCTCTCCTCTTTGCCACTCATTGTGGTAGATGCTTGACATACATATACGTATGCTTTAATTCCTACAACAGCTGTGTCAGGTAGGCATTATTCTCTGTTTAACAATAAGGAAATTAAAGCTCAAATGTACTTTCCTAAGACCATACTTGTAACAGTGGAAGGGAGGAGGATCAGAGCACAGGTCAGTTTAGCTCTAATACATATATGTTCTTCTGTCTCATATCAAGGCGCCTTCCAATTTTATAATGGACTCCACAGTGTCCAGGAGTCTTCAGACATAATACTCCTTTGAGAGCTAGTTATAGTTGGTTTTCCCAGCTACTTCTTAGTTACTAGGTATGGTAGCCGTTCCCTAGGGGAACATGTGTTGGAGTCTTATCTTTTGGTTCTGTCCTTAGCTGTTGTCTCTGGTACAAGCAGTTTACTGATGACTGTTTTTCCTACTGTGCAAATATTCTTGGCCACCACACCTGTCTTCCTCTTTGATAGTGTAAACAGCAAGCTCAGGAATGATGGAGTCGGGCTCTCTGAGGTTGTAGTGGGCCAGTAAGCACACTCCACTGGCCTTCTCTGGCTGGTGATGGGGGTCCTTGCTGTTTCAGGGCTGGATGTTTCCCATACATCAGGGGAAGATTGAAATAAGAAGCTCTCTGCCGTGGAGTCTGTGTCATGGATGACTGACCTTGCTTTGCACAAAGATATACATGAGTTGATGTAGGAACTGGTAACAGTTGGTAATATTAGTTATAGACCAAATGATCACCTCAGGTAAAAATAAGTTGCCTGTATTTCTGACTGGGCTTTTATTGCCTGACACTCTACTAAGATAATTAGTCCCATTGGTGGGTATTTGGGCAGGAGAGTTAACATATATTCAACACATTCATGCATGCTACTAGCCAGATTACAAGGCCGTTTTTAAAATTTAGTCCTCAAAAGGAGGAAACTGAGATTGCAGAGAAGGAAATAAAATTGGAAGATGTTAAATGAACATTCATATTGTAAATGATGGATCTGAATTTTTTAATTATTACAAAAACCATTTGGGTACATTTATTTGTATGCCTATATTATTTTTGAAAGGGAGTGAAGAATAGTGATAAAGCCCACAGTTCCTAGAATCAGAGTATTTGAGTTAGAATTCAGTTTTTAGCACTTATTAGCTGTGTGGCCATAGGAAAATGACTTAACCTTTCCGTTTCAGTCTCCTTACCTGTAAAAATGGGGATAAGTGACAATACCTATTACATAGGGATATTTTGAGGATTAATTAATATATGCAAAGTGCCTAAAATAATTCATACATCATGATTTATATTACCAGTCTTACTGTGTTTGAGTCACTGTTGGAAACTGGGATCTAGAAATAAAAAATACTATAACTGCCAACAAGAGTATTACCGTCTACTACAGGAGATGCTAGAGTAAACCTACAAGACATTGTGGGAAATGCGGGGAGTGAGACACCACAAGGTGCTTTGGAAGCACGGAGAGCCCCCCCCAACCCCCCTCTCTTCCCGAGCCTCTGAAATGGGAGTTTACCCTGAGGAAATAATCCCCCGGGCTGAGTGAGGGATTTTAGGTAGGAGGTTTGGGATCATCGCGATAGTTCCAGAAGTATTGCTTCCCTTACAAACAGACACCACAAAGGTTGGGGTGGAGGCAATGCCTCGTGTTGTGCTTTTCAGTCCTCGGCTCCCGAGTGCCGTATATATATATAACTCCAGGTGCTCCCATCACATTGGTAGTTCATTTTTACCTTTTCCAAGTGAACACTTTAGGCAGACTGATTTACTTTTTTTCCTCCTCTCTGAAATAGAGAAGTGCTCTTTAGCACTTTTACCCTTTGAAAATATAAAATCACTCAAGGGCTTTCATATTTTCAAAGGGCAGAAGCAACTTTAGCGAGAGAGAAGAGTGCAAAAAGCTGACTGATCTTTTTTTTTTTTTTTTTTAAGTGCTATAATGAAAACATGTCTAAGACATATGCTCCGGGCCTGTGTGTGTGGACGCCGGTAAAAAGGTAGATGAGGGAAGGAGGGTGAGGAGGAGAGAGAGATGTGTATTTGGGGAGAGTTAATGACTGCTTTCTCTGTTGCTGGGATTTTATTTTATTTTTCCCTTTTTAACTTACTGGAGGAGAAATAGCCCTTATCCTCCCGCCCCCCCTCTCACCCCAGGCCCATGCTAAGATAAAATAAATGGTGTTCCTCAAGAATTCAATGAAGAAAACACCGCTTCCTTCCTTGGCATTGATTTGCCAAATCTCTGACCCCTGAGAATGAAAGCATAACCATCAAGAATTTGGCAGAGGTATTCCTGAGTGAGTTTTGCCTTCAGAATGACAGGTATAGTTATGTCTCCTCAAAAATGAAGAGAGAACAGTTCACCTGTCAGGTAGGAAACAAATAACTGAGCCACCAGCCGGGCCCATTATCTTTCCCCTGCATCACACCTGTGCACGGTAGACACCTCTGGGGTGTCCATCATTTGAAAGGGCCATATTTTACCCAATGAGGTGCTTACTATAAGCAGCCATAGAAATGATCTACTAACTCAGGCTTCGTTGGCAGTGCTGGCTGTTGGCATTCTGTGCTGGATGGGCTGTTTGCTTTCTCCCCAAAGCACAGACCACAAAGTATTATCTGCAGGCAAGATTTTCCTTATTTATGTTTATTATTAAATATAAATGTGAACACTGGCATATGAGGTTTGTGGCAGTTGAGGTTCTTAAATGCTATTTGCGAGAAGTGGTATCTTCTTTTGGGTACCCAGGGGTCATAGCATTAATCAGCAGGCCAATGAATTACCCCAGACCCTCATTCCAAGAACATCGCTGGCTGTTTCCAGAATGTGTTGGGGTGGGGTGGGGTTTTCTAGAGTCTAAAGCTGATAAGGAACATTCTCTGCCATTTCAGGGACTCTGTGGTATTGTAATGACTCTGACACACACTCTTTCTCTCTCTCTCTCTCTCTTCTAAGACAGGCTGCACTGCTCTAGTTGGGAGACAGGGAGAGTAGTAGAGTTACACTCTTCCTTGAGTTTACTACAGAAAAGCAATTAATTGTGAAACTGTGTAAGAGTTTATGATACTGCTTTGGATGGACTTGCCCATCAAAGGGCCACTTAAAATTCATGCACAGTAGCAACTGTGAAGGAATACCTAAGACTCATAAATAAAGCAAACCTATCTTAATTTATTGCCAGTACCTTCTATACCCATTGAGCTATTCAGAACCGTGCACAATTGATGTTTCTTTCCTCCAGTTATTTCAGTAAAAAATGAACTCTATTTTATGCCACACAAGCATACTAATAAACCAGTGTTTTGCTGCTTATAAAGGCAAACTGTCACCTGTTAAAATATGTAACTGTCATAGAAAGATAAAAAAGGATCATTTAATAATGATGAACAATGTGCATGTGGCATAAATAGAATCCAAAAGGTAAACAGCAGTTTATTATGCTATAGGCAGCCAGAGCTATTCCTCAATGGAGGGCTCTGTGTGCTCATCTTTGTGCTCTTCCTTTTAAGGGAAATATAACCTGGCCTAACGATAATTCTTGTGTGTGCACGTGCGTGTACGTGTGCATGTGTGTGTTTAACGGAGGCTCATTATTGGTGCAAAATATGGACTGTTGTTCTTGTTACAGGGGGAAAAATGGTTTTCAGAAATATTTTCTTAACTCTGATGAGAACAATCTTAAGTACTCCGTGTTATTGTTTTCTAGTGCTGAATAATAGGGAGCGTTTAGAAATTTCATTTTGCCGCTAGGTTTGGGAAGGAGGATGTTTTTAATTAAGCTCTTCAGCTACTTTTTTCCCCCCACCAGTGTTGGAAGCCAAATATATCTGTAGCAATAATATATCTGATGCTACTAAATAGAACCAGTGCTAGCAAAAATAAAAATGGGCTCATTATAGCTACCTTATTTCTTGATCTCTTTTTATTGACCTGTGTGAATAATACCTCTAAGGTATAGTAATGAAAAAACTCTCCAGATTACTTTCATGATGTAAGGGGATCATTGTAGGCAGTGGCACGATGTTAAACTTATGTACCAGCACAGAAAATTTTAACAGTCCTGGGGAGGAGGGGTCTGAGTTTAAGTGCAACTAATAAGAGCTAATAGTGGGACTTTTTAAATGAAAAAAATACTTAGGTTATAGCCTGTTAAACTCCAGGGAAGTAAAAGCCAGGAGAGCTAACAGGATAAGAGCCACTTCTCTGCCAGAGCCATTTCTTCCCCCTCTTTCTGGTTAGCATGTATTTACATCAACTAATGTCTTCGAAACGACAATTATGGCTGGGTGAATAAATATTGAATGTTTTAAAGATTGTGTAAATATTTGCCCAATAGACAGCCCTGGCTTCTTAAATATTTGGCCTTTTATATTAGGTTCAATTTGAAATGATTTAAAAGCTTACTTAACTATTGAACACAGCTATGCCAGCTTAAAAAGGTGGGGGGAAGCACCTTTTCTAGCATAGTTAAATTTAAAGCATTGTATTCAGTAGGAAATAGATTTTTACCCAAATCAGAAGAGCTAAGATTATATTGAGAGAATTAAGAAGGGCTTCATTGGAAAGCCAGGGTGAGGTAGTTCCTGGGATTGGGAACTAAGGCTGCTGGTATCTCAGCTGCACACAACAGGGTACCCTTCACGGGGAGATTTCTTGATCTAGAAATTTTATTTCTTAGCAAAGTGCTTAAAATAACTGTGTTGTTTGCCAAACTGATTTATAGACCTAGAAAAAACAATAGCTTCATAAATTTGAGATAGAATCTTGTATATTAGGTACGAGGGCAAGATTGGGCTACCTGCCCATGTCCCATAGTCCAATTAATCTTTCTATAAGAAATCTGTTTCTAAAAGCATGGTTTTTACTATTCCCCCCCTACTCCCCATCATGGACAACTGTTCTCTATTGCCTTTAAACTGAAGTACACATTCCTTGGTAATGTAATTCGGCCTCAGTGACTCTTCCGGTTTCATCCCTCACCACTATCCACTGTATACTTTACACTTCAATCACAAAAACATACCCTGAACTTTCACAGCTCTGCAGCTGTGCATATGCTTTTTTCCAAGACACAAATTTGCCTGACCTTTCTATTGGGCTGATGAACTCCTACTTCATCTTCTAAGCCCATTTCAAAGGTGAGCCCCACTGGAAATTCTTCTAAGAATTCCACTGAGCAGAGTGAATCACTCTTCTCTGAAGCCAGTAGTTAAAATATGGGACTTGCTGTATTAAGTTGCAATGCATAGATTGCCTATTTCTGTAAGTTTGTATTAAACTTTAAGGGATTGTGTTTTATTCATCTGTGCAACACATCATGGATACTTAATAAATTGTCATTTTTCTTTTTACTAATAGTGGGCTTTTTTTATATTCAACCTAGTGATGATGAAACTTCACATCTGTAGCTTTATATCCACACATTATGACTTCAGGCTTTAAAAGAGCATTTGAGTATTAAGCCTTGATAATGGCAGAGTAGATGTAAGAAAACAAACAAGTGAACTGATGTTAGGAGTGAGAATGACATGGTTGATGTTTTCAGTTCTTCCCATCCTCTTGGATGATCCACATTTGACCACTTACTTACCTTGTGGCTGGCTGTCAGCAAATTTCCTAGCCTATAACTTTCTCATTTGACAAATTATGCTATTATGTCCTACTATACTGGATGCAAACTCCAGTGGTATAAAATTGTCACAAATTTATCTGAAAGTAATGTTCACATGTGGCTTTTTTGGCTATAATTAATACCAGTATTCAATTTAATATACTTCCCAGGAAAAAAGCACTTTGTATTTTGATACAAAACTTACATGGGTCATCTCTATCTGGTCCAGGGAAAATGTAATCAAACTGGGTCATGTGATTTATAAGATATGTTGACATTTTGGGGAGTGAAAGCATTGGCTCATTTATATCCAGCCACAGAATATACAGACTAAATTTACAGCACAAGCTGTAGCTTATCAATTCATTGATTTATTTGCTTAGGCACTGCAGATGTTTAAAGTGTAAATGAACGGAGTAAGAAAATTCCCACATAAGCCTTCAAAGTGGGGTTTGCAATATGATCTCTGGGAGTGCAAAAGCAAAATATCTTTTCCCATGAAATATTTCAAGTATATTAAAAAAAAAACGCATAGAGAATACTATAGAGTGATTCTCCATGGTCCCTGAACCAAACTTTATCACACATCTAACTTGGTATCTAGAAGATAATAAAGGACATTAAGCTTTTAAAATATATAAAACGCAGATTGACTCCTGAGCCCACTCGGGTTACAGGCAGGACCATCCTATGGCACATGAGAGCCCAGGAGAAGCAGGATTGACACAACCCACAGGGCTCACAGGGGACTGCTAAGTGATGTTCTGGTCTTAACTAATCTACATAAATGGGCAGATGGGTCATAACTATTCCTGCACACACAAACAGTACATTGAAAATAGTGCTAATGAGGCAAGTGCAGATAAAACCAGAAGAAAACGAGAGAGATGTGCATCTTCAGGTCTGAGGGCATGCCCCTGTGTTCTGTATTTGTGAGGAAAAACAGTAACGATCAAATCTGACTTGACAGAAAGTGAACCAGATCATTTTAAAGTGACCTTATTTGACTACAGTTAATAATAAATCCTGCCTTCAGTTTATATTTAAACTCTTACCTAATCATAGTGAGAAGCTCGTACCATATTACCAATCTAAGTATGGGACGATAATGACTAGCAAGACATATTATGTTACCTTTTTTTTTTTTTTTAATTCTTTATCTTTTAGCATAAAGGTTGGCAAGCTTTTTCTGAATAAGGGCCAGAGAGTAAAAATCTTTGGCTTCATCATACTTAGGCTTGAAGCCATAGGTTTGCACACAACTACTCAACTCAGTCAATAAAAGCAACTATAGACAGTCCATCAATGAATGAATGAGTGTGGCTGGGTTCCAATAAAACTTTATTTATAAGAGTAGGCAGCAGGATGGATTTGACCTGCAGGCGGTAGTTTGCTGACCCCTGTGTCAGAGATGCATGCAGAAATGCTTATGGAAATATGATGTGTGTGATTATCATCCAAAATACTCTGGGAGTGTAGGGAAAGCGTGTGAAGATATAGATGAGAAAAGGTGGGCCATGTGTTGCTAATTGTTCAAGGTGAATAATGGGTATATGAGGTTAATTATATACTTCCGACTGTTGGCGTTTAAACTTTTCATAAGAAAACCAGCCTTCAGAACATTAGGACAGACTTCTAATTTTTTTCCCCCTCAGAATGTTTAAAATGAGCATTCATTCCAGCAGTTTATAAAATTTCACTATTTTTGATAGCTTAGGAGTTTGTTTGAGGTTTCTTTAGGCCAAAAGTTAATTGGCTATATACCACTTGAAAGAGTTTATTTCCCTTTCCTTGGTAACAATGGCTGAAGTAATATGCCCCAAACATTATGGCATTTAAGTGAAATGCATTCTTCTGCTGACAAATACTGTTAGAAAGCAGATAGTAAAAAATATCAAAGCTTTCAAGGAACAAGTATTAGAAGAAAGTATACAACACGGGAAGTTTGTCACAGAGTTAGGTGTAAGTACAAAAGTTTCAACAGCTCAGAGCTTATGTAGTCAGATTATGTTCTAATAGTGAAATATATAAAGATCTATTCCAGGGACTATTGTATAATAAACCATCCCAAATGTAGTGGCATAAGACAGCCGCCATTTTATTATGCTCTCAAATTGGATGGGTCAGCAATTGAGCAGGGTGCGGTGCAGGTGGCTTGTCTCTGCTGCATGATGTCTGTGGCCTCAGAAGGGATGATTTTGAATGCTTATAAGTGACAAAATGGTCAGGGCTGGAATCATCTGGGAATTTCTTCGCTCACGTAACTGGTAGGTTGGAAACACCTACATGTGGTCTTTTTGTGTGGCTTAGCTTCTTACAGCAAGGCAGCTAGGTGCTGAAAGGAAGCATTCCAAGACTGAGCCTCTAGAGGGTGAGCATTCCAGGAGAACCAGACAAAAGTACCCGCCTGAAGACAATTTGACAAACTAACCTCAGAAGTCATTTCTATCACAATGTGTAGATGGAGCCATCAACAAGCTTACCAGGATTGAAATGAAGGGGACATAGACCTCACCTTAAGATGGGAAGAGTGTCACAATATTGGGGAACATGGACAAATCTGTCACAGGGACTGAATTTTTCTTTCGATGAGCCATTAAAGGAAAGTCAGAGAAGATAAATTCTTAACTGTAAACAATAAATAAATCTATGTGAATGTAATCACTGGTGAAGGAGCCCTGTTGATGGGGATAAAAATGATTTTTTCAGGGTAAGTTTAATGAGAAACCATCGCTAGGAAGTTGATTTATCTGTCCTTCAAGACTGAACTCTAAAAGTTGAGAACCTTAAACCAGAGTGACACACTGAATAGCACGTTCCATTGATATACCTTATTTTATGAAAGACTAGAACTTAATAAATTATTGTAGAATCTTACAGTATTTTGTAATGAGTTGGGAAATGACTGTGAATACTTCTTGAGCCATGTGGAAATTCTCTGATTATCTTAAGCAAAGTAACCTAAAGAGTTGTCAGACTTAAAGATGAATACCATATTTTTTTTTCTTAAAAAGAAGATTTTCCAAGTTTGCTGACCTTTAGTGTGGTGACAGGAGAGTGACACTAGATTTCCAGCAAAGTTTTTGAAAAATTACATTTGATTTTTTTTTTAAGATTTATTTATTTATTTGAGAGAGAGAGAGAGGATGTGAGTGGGATTAGGGGCAGGGAGAGGGAGAGAAATCCTGAAGCAGGCTCCCTACTGAGGGCAGAACCCCGACAATGCAGGGCTGTATTCTAGGACCCTGAGATCATGACCTGGACCAAAACCAAGAGTTGGATGCTCAACCGACTGAGCCACTCACATGCTCCAAATTTTATGTTTTTTATTATTATTAAAATGAATGAAAACAGAGTGATTTTTAAAATAAACTTCTACAATGTACAGAACATTTGAAAATGACACTTTGGAAATGATGATTAATTTATATTTGATATCAAATACTATTTGTGTTTCCTAGAAATTCTGTATCTATTTATTTAGAAAATTTAGAACAGAACTTATAAATGTACTTTAAATTCTTCCAAAAGATAACATTTCCAGTGACTTTCAACCTTTTGTAAAAATATAAAATTTTAGTATCTTCTGATTTATTTTAAGAACAACTGAATGACATGAGTGAAAATGAAAATTTACCAGATGAAACTAACAAAATATTGCTGAAAAAATAGGGGGATAAAACTGAATAGTGATTAAACTACTTGTAAGCACATGTGGAAACATAACTCTTCTTTTGGTATCCTTGTTTTCCTGGGAGATCTTTTATAACTCTAATGGACATCCTCTAGTTAGTGATAAATAGAATTTAGAGCCAGAGCCTTGAATTCCTTCACCACCAAGTAAAACCAAGATAATAAAAAATATCAGAGAATATTCAGTCACATTTCTGTTAAAGATATTAGTGATTGATAATTTGTGATATCAAAACTTTTTGTACTCTTAATAGAACAATGTGTCTTAAAAATACTTCATATTCTAATGTTTAAGTATTTTCTGCTTTGGGTATATTTTACAGTACTATCATAGTAACTAGCTTGTATTTAAAACTTACTAGATTCTGGGTCCTGTTCTAAAATGTTGCTCCTATTAGCTCATTTAATTCTCATAACACCCCTATGAAAACAGTGCCATCATTATTTCCACTCTGGAAATTGAAGTATGGAAAAATGTCTTATGCTAGGTCCCACATAGATATCCACTATGTAGATAATAGTGAAATATCACTATATATAAGTAAATAATGTACATTTATGAGGCCTCTATTACAAAATTATAACTGAGAAAAGGTATTAGTGATAAAAGTTTGCCTGCCACTAACTTAGAGGATGAAATTCATGAAGCAACCTCTGGACCTCTTCATAGCTTGGTTCCAGCCCATAGTGACCTGATATCCTCAGGTCTAGTCAGATCCTAAGTGGTCCGAAACAATAGTCTTTCTTCATGCCTCTAAATCTGGGGTGTGATCTTTCCTCTTCCCAAACTGGTATCCATGTGCTCACTCATTCTTGGAGACCCAGTTCAAATGCTTCCTTTTCTATGCTTGCCCACTTTGACCACCTTTGCAAAATTTATGGTTCCCATGTGCACTGTTGCCACTTATTTTATGTATTATACATGTTTTCCTGCATTTATTTATCCATTCGTTTAATTCTCTCATTTATTTCCCAATAGAATATAAAGTTGCACAGACCAAGAACAATGACTGTTTCAGTTTTTAATCCCCACTGGTTGGCCCATTGCCAGGCATGTCCTGTTATGATTTCTACCATTGCTGGTCTGGTACTCTTATTCCTGCTGCTGATTTATTTGTTGAGCACCCTCTGTTCAGCACTTGAGTAGATTATTTCATTTAATCTGACCAGTAAATCCAATAAGGTAGGTCTTGTGGGAGTCTGAGCCATCCAGGTAGATAAGGAGATTCAAACTGAGGTCGGTGACTGTGAAGTGCCAGGTTGCATCCACCACACTAGATAAAACCCTGTGTTCAGTACAACGTTGATGGCACCTTCCAAACACCAAAGTGTGAGACATCCTTGGTGGTGCAAAATAGGATTTTAAGATTGGGAGAAGGATGGGAAAAGAGGTTCTATTCTACCACTTTACTTTGAATGTTTTCTCTTCTGGATACAGTAAGAAAATTGAGGGTAGGGGTCAAGAAATGAAATGGAGGTAGACGGAGATGTGAACTTTTCTTTGTAACAGCCCTGGGACCTACCCTAGTTGCCCTTGCAAGAACATCTCCTTGTTTCTCCCTGTGAATTTCCCATCTTATTTAAAGCACTCCCCTACCAGATGCTTGTGTGTGTGATCACATAAACGCATCATGCGATAAGCAGTCCATTTCTCAGGCTTCAGATATAGAATTGCATGAAGCTAGAGCTCTTTGTAGAATTAGGTGCTAGATCCTGCTGTGCCTACTACTCTTATTGATTGATTTTGAGAGAGAGAGAGAGAGAGAGCAAAGAGCACCTACAGCACCTACACAGTGGGGGAAAGGCAGAGGGAGAGAGAGAATCTTAAGCAGGCTCCATGCTGAGTGTAGAGCCTGATGTGGGTCTCAGTCTCATGACCCTGAGATCATGACCTGAGCCGAAATCAAGAGTTCCTCGCTTAACTGAATGGGCCACCCAGGCACCTTTACCCTTACTGAATTATTCAGTTAAGATTTATTTATTTATTTTAGAGAGAGCACCAGCATGAGTGGGGGGAGGAGCAAAGGAAGAGGGAGAAAACTACTTAAGCAGACTCCCTGCCCAGCTCGGAGCCCCACACGGGTCTTGATCCCAGGACCCTGAGAACGTGACTTGAGCCAAAATCAAGAACCAGCTGCTCAACCAACTGAGCCACTCAGGCACCCCATCCTCACTGTTTAATTCAACTGATGGCCATCCTTAAAAGGGAATCCGTTTCTATTCCTTTTCTCAGTAGATGAACTTTATGACAAATAATTTTCTCATTCTGGTTCTGGTTATATCGAATTAATTTTAAGCCTTATTCACCCAGCTTTTGCCTGTTTCTTTTCTTTCTTTCTTTTTTTAAATGACTTATTTATTTATTTATTCGAGAGAGAGAGAGAGAGAGAGAGGTAGAGACACAGGAGGAGGGAGAAGCAGGCTCCATGCCTGGTGCCCGACACAGGACTCGATCCCGGGACTCCAGGATTGCACCGTGGGCCAAAGGCAGGCGCTAAACTGCTAAGCCACCCAGGGATCCCCTTGCCTTTTTCTTTTGAATAACTTTAATAATAACAATAATAACACAACAGGCTGTCTTCCTTAATTAGTTATTTTGACAAATTGATAGACTGTATGTAATTATTGTTATACTAGTGGTTGGTGCAATTTAGTATATTCTCCAAATTAAAAGTAAAACTGTGTGTCCTCTCGGATTTAAATTATAAGATCTAAGACAGAGTTGCGCTGTTCATTTATATTTTTATGAACCTCTTTGCTTTGTACAAGTCTCTAGCAGACACCTGCTTCCTAGCCACTTAAAACAGTGCTCATAACATAGAGTAAATTTATAGGCAGTCATATCTTGCATTTGCCAGTTTAAGGTACTATACTTGTGACTATAATAAAAAAAATCATTATTTATTTCTTTAACTCTTAACATCAAAATGTGCCCCTAAGGCACATTATGGATATGTTACTGTATTATTAGGGATGGCCTCCTGCCATTTCTTATCAGTAGAGCACATCTGTTTGTGTGAGCTTTGTTTTTAAAACACACACATGTCACAATAATCATGACGGATCTTTTAAGGAGAGATTAATGAGTTTTGTCCTATACTTACATCCTCAAAGAAAGTGCGAAAACTGGATCTGAGAGATTCTTTTATTCAACAACAAATATAGGTATCAAGTGCCTATAATTTGCTTGGCTGCAGGCACTAGGGTATGAGGGATAGGTTTCTCCCCTCATGGGACTTCCCTATGAGTGGGTATATTTAAAATAAATTGTATCTCTAAGGATCGCTTTTTAGAAGCCTTCGTGTCATCGCTGTAGATAAAATTATCATGGAAAACATAGTAAGGATGGGAGGCTCTTTTTTAGCTACATGTGCAGTGTAGTCTTGGTTAGGTGTGACATATGGACACTGCCCACCACTGAAATAAAACTCCAAAAGATCCCAGCAGCTGTGGAATGGAGTTAATGTGATGCTGTTTTTGGAATTGTTGGATTTTTAGGAAAAAAAAAAGTGAGATTGAATTGGTGTTTGTGCAATCCCAAACAAAACTGAAAATGATACATAAAAATAATACTTAAAGTAAAATTTCAGTTGTCTCGCTGGAGAGTGTATTCTTGCATGTTTGAATGTTTCGTCAGAAGTAACTCACAGGTTGGGTTTCCTGAGATGCACATGGCAGGATGCAGACCAGCATGCAGAGCATTCTGGGATTCAGTCCAGGGCGGAGAGAAGTGGGCAGGACTGGCAGAGGGAGAAGCTGAAAGGCAGTGTGGCTACTATAGGGGCCTCAGATGCTTCACGGGAGCTCGGAAACCAGGATGGCCCTCTAGAATTGTCCCACATGGAGGCAAGTGCCTATGACCTTCAATTTACCCCTTTGTCCCATTTCTGCCCCTAGTTGTCACCAGATCTGGCCTCCCCATGGAGTGCTTCTTCTAGTGCACGAGACTCTTCGGCTGAGAAATCATACCGGTTTCCAAACTACTGTGCACCTGAGTGTCCCAGGCTTCCCCGTGGATTCACAAAGACAGAAATGACAAGCTTGACATAGTTCAGTGTTTCCACACTGGATCAAAGTTTTCCTTTCAAAACCAGGCTTCAGCAGTCAGTATGGGAAAAGGCAAGTTCCATGTGAGAAACAAGACAAAACAGCAAAGGAACGTGGTAGTGTCCAGTCTTTGAAAGCTTGGAAAACGTAGCGCTTCATGGGCGCTACGTCATTAAGACTTAAATACATTTTAAGTTGTTTGGCCTACTTATAAGTAGTAGGTTAGACTCTCTCTTTAAAAAAAAAAAAAAAGTTTATTTATTTGAGAGAGAGGGAGGGAGAGCACAAGTGGGAGGGGCAGAGGGAGAGGGAGAATCCCAAGCAGGCCTCACACTGAGCACAAAGCCTGATTCAGAGCTTGATCTCACGACCCTGAGATTATGACCTGAGCTGAAACCAAGAGTCAGACGCTTGACTGAGCCACGCAGGTGCCCTTGAGCATCTCTTAATTTAAGGAGAGCCATGAAAGGCTCCCAGAAGTGATACAGTTTGAGGAACTCTGGAGTGGTGCTGAGAGAGGAGGGCTCAGCTGAAAGCCATCAGCCCCAACAGCTGGGGAACATGTGCTTTTTTCCCTAAAGATGGAATCTGGTTGCAACACATTCATTATAATGACAAAGAACTGAGGGTCTCATAACCTTCCTGCCAGATAGAAGTCTTGAAGGTCTATAGACAAAATCAAACAAAGTACTGCTTCTTATATTAATCAGCTAGAGCCAACTGAAACAATTGTGCAGGCATGGCGATTCATGTACCTTTGATTTTTCGTTTGCTTTCTACCATGTGAACACACACACATGTAATTGTGAGGAAACATGTAGGTGTTTCAAGGTGAATCAGAAGGTGTGATTTAAGTTCCTTACCCCAACTTTGCACTTTGGAACTTCATGTTTAATCTTGTTAGGATGAGAAGCTGACAGCAGGGCCTCTTTTGCTTTTTTTGTGTTTTCTTAAAAATCTTTATGTATTCATGACAGATATAGAGAGGGAGAGGCAGAGACATAGGCAGAGGGAGAAGCAGGCTCCCCGCAGAGCACCTGATGCAGGCCCAGGACCCCGGGATCACGACCTAAGCCGAAGGTAGATGTTCAACCACCCAGCCACCCAGCCACCCAGGTGCCCGGCCAGGCCTCCTTTGGATTTGAAGAATCCAACTTCTGTTCTGGGGGTCCTCTGAGTTCTATAAAATAGTGGTACAGAACCTCTGGTATGTTTGGAAAGCTCCCCAAAAGGTTGACTTCAGAATTATTTTTCTCCAGGGAAGTTAGAAAAAATAAAGTTCAGCAAAAAACATACTCCACTTAACTTTGATATTTTACTTTCATTTAACCATTCCAGGTTGTGAATTAAAAATTTGCCATGTTACTCCTGGGTGTTTATTGGTTTACCCAAATCCAGTTGCTTTTCCAGTAAGTATGAGTCAGAAAAGTACCCACAGAGCCTGGAAGTTTGTCAGATATGAAATCTCACATCCTCCCCATTAATTTTATTTGTAACTTTGGGAGAAATAGAGGGCTTAACCATCTGAAGCTTTTTATTTGTTTCCTAGGTTTCCTAGTTTCATTTTAAAGCCTATTATGAACTTTTAATTCATTGTGAAGTTTTTAAAATCTTTCTCAGGAATGAAGACTCAATTGTCTACTTCAATTGCTCATAATTATGGTTTGAATGGAGCCCGTTGTAACCTTTGAGAATCTCAAATCTTGTCTCTGTAAAGTTCAAAAGATCTTGCTGGTTACCAGCTGGCATTCAAAGAGTAAAGTCTTTTCTTAGTCATCATAATATTATGTAGGTTTCCTCCCATGATGATATGAATGTGCGGCTTTAAATACACCACGACGCAAAAGGACTAGCTGAAAATCCAAGAGAAATGCTTCCTTCTGATGGTTTAGTGAATCTCTTGGAAGGATTTGTCTTAAGAACCATTGAGTTAAGTCCAGTGTAGCAGCAATCACATTCATAGAAACTAAACTATCTCAAAAGGGCGAGAAAATGATTCTCCAGCCGAATTGAATTTGTAATCTGTTTACCCAGCAAATATTGGATGAGGTCCAGCACCTCTGCGGGTTTGGTGTGTGTGTGCGCGTGTGTGTGTGCATGCGTGCGCGCATGTGCCTGTGTACAGGTGTGCACATATGCGGCTGAAATGATAATGACAGGTGGTTTCATGACAAATGGTTTTATCAGCATGGAAGAGAACCTTCCAATACCATTGCTTTATGATATACCCCAAGGTATCTTTTGCTGGCAAAGTTTAACAACATTAACTCATTATTTTATTTGTTCCCTGACACAGGTGGGCTGAGCAGTAGTTTTATCACTTCAGAGTTTGTCTCTCTATGTCTGAAACACTGAATATGTATTTTAATCATAGGTAACCACAGCCAGAGGAAATTTTAGCAGGCAAAAATGACTTACTATATTGTGAAAGTGGTTTAAATCGATCAATTCTAAAAATCAGCTTTTGGTAAAAATATAAAGAATAGGAAAATAAATCTGTACTCCTCTCTCCCTGCTCCCCCTCATTTGCCTCCCACATTTTGGCCAAATTTCCCTCATACTGTTCCTGTTGCCTGTTTTTCTTACCACCCCCTCCTCCCAGAGACCTTCAGAAGAAATCTAATATTTTAGATTAAAAGTTGATAACATGTGTCACCATCTGTTATAAAAATAATGTGGCCTTAATTCAGGCAGAGTGTATTGGAAAAAAAATGGTTTTATAAGTTCAAATCAATATTATCTTGACAAACCAGTGTGACAGACATATCTTTTATATAGAGGAACTCGACTTGCTTTTCTTTTCCCTAGGACAGTATAGTTGAAAATTGTTATTTGTTTTTTCAGATGTTTTTTTAAATCTCTGCTTATATTCAGCTCCATGAAATTATGCTTATTTGATTTGTCTTCATTATTTTTGAAGTCTAGTTGATACTTTGACAAGGAGTATGAACTTCGCAATCTGGCATATGTAGAATCTAAGCTCTGTCATTTACTCTCTGTGTGACCTTGAAGCAATCAGTGTGCCCTAGTTTCCTTATCTGTAAGATTGGCATCATGATACCTCCCCCAAGAGCTTAAGATAGTATATAAAGTGCTACTGATTTGCCTCTAATTGCAGTTTTGTTTGTAGGCTGTAACATATATATATATAGTCATTAATTATATATAATAATTATTAATTAATAAGATATATGGAACTGTGGTTTTCATTTGTAGTTTTGAGTTTTTTCTCATAGCACCAAGCCCTTTTGTAAACAAAATAGTTGTAAATCTCTAAGGGATCAGGGACATTGGCCAGAGAAATGAGATATGTGCAAGTTCTGATTGTATTTTTTGAAAGATGGGTAGATAAAAAGAGAAGATTCCCTTTGTGGCTTACTAGATGATCAATTTTTTGTTAATGTTTCATGGGAATTGAAAATAAAATGCATGTTTTTTTATGGGCAGGTTATAAAGCTCTCAGTGTATAGGCATCTAATAACCCCTCAAAATTTTTTTCAAATTCTTCAGTAAATTGTCGGTAGAGGGAGTTATCCTGAATTGCCCGATTACAGCACAGTTATAATGGCATTAAGCTTGTCCTTTGACTGTTAAATTGAAAACTGACATGTCATAGATCAAAGGTCCAAATCATCATATGGTTTCACTCATACAGGGAATATAAGAAATAGTGAAAGGGATTATAAGGGAAAGGAGGGAAAAAGAGTGGGGAAAATTAGAGAGGGTGACAAAACATGAAAGACTCCTAACTCTGGGAAACGAACAAAGGGTAGTGGAAGGGGAGGCAGGCTGAGGGGATGGGGTGACTGCGTGAAGTGCACTGAAGAAGTGCACTGAAGAGGTGCACTGAGGAAGGCACTTGATGGGATGAGCACTGGGTGTTATACTGTATGTTGGCAAATCAAACTTCAGTAAAAAAAAAGATCAGAGATCCTCTATGTGGTAATTTTTTAAAATTTATTTTTAGTCAGAATCCCTTCTGGGCCTGGAAGATCTGACCTTGCCTAGAAAGTGATTGATTGAATTAACATAATAAATAATCTATTAGAATGTCCCTCAGACTCCAGAGCTTGAACAATTGATGTCAAGGATCCCCTTGTCACATTGTCAGTGCAAACGCTCCCCAAGTTACAGTGAGCTTTTGTCAGTGGATTCAAGCATTCTTGATCCATCAGTATAGTGGTGACACATACTTTTAGATGGCTGTATCCAGTTACCATAAGAGGATACCATGCAAGTTTTGATTTCTCCATCTCTTTCCATTTGTTTTGATCCCATACTCAGTGATCAGTCTTCTGAGTTATGATACAGGTTCCCATGTTGGTCTGTATACAGGGAGAATTCGGGTGAATTTTGCATGCTCCAGTGCTTGGGACAGTTCTCGTCACTGTTAATTAATAGATCAGTATTGGAAATACTGGTTCATCAGTTGGCAGGAATATATTCTTTTGGCAATATATTTTAAAGACTGGCAAATGGATTGTGTATTTTCAGAGCTTTTTCTCAGGAAAGACACATTAAAAAATATTTTCTTTATTTTGAGAAAAATTTTTTCTTTATTTCTCAGGAAAGACACATTAAAAAATATTTTCTTTATTTGAGAGAGCTAGAGAGGCCATAAGCAAGGAGGAGGGGCAGAGAGAAAGGAAAAAGCTGACTCCCTGCTGAGTAGGGAGCCCAATTTGGGGCTAGGGGCTCAATTCCAGGACCTCCAGGATCATGACCTGAGCCGAAGGCACACACTTAACCAACTGAGTCACCCAGGCTCCCCAGAAAGACAAGTTTTCATTTACTTGTTCCTTTGATAATTCTTTTCGGATATTGGCTCTGTTCTCTGGCTGGTATTTCTGTAAGGCTTACTGGCCATCCTGGGCCTGCCTTCATTGTCCTTCAGATTTTATTGTTAAATTTCCATCTCTTCATCCTTCCCCTTGAGTCTTGGGAGACTTTTCTCAAACTTTTGCTTTGCCCCCCCCCCCTTTCTTTCTACTTTCACTGTCATCTTTAGTAACTGAGGCTGGGCTTTCTGTTACTCACTGTTTCAAAGATGCAGTGTCTGGGGATCCCTGGGTGGCGCAGCGGTTTAGCGCCTGCCTTTGGCCCAGGGCGCGATCCTGGAGACCCGGGATCGAGTCCCACGTCGGGCTCCCAGTGCATGGAGCCTGCTTCTCCCTCTGCCTATGTCTCTGCCTCTCTCTCTATCATAAATAAATAAAAATTAAAACAAAGATGCAGTGTCTTTTCGATTTCTACTAAAGGAATACATTTAAAAATCAGTTTTCCCATTTCTTGTTACTATTTTTCTCAGGAAGACAATCACTTTGTTTCCTCAAAATTTTGCTTCTGTATATGGCGATGGGGGGAAGTCCATGCTTTTCAGATTGGCAATTGCAGTGTGTTCTTTCAGAGATGACAATAAATGCTCTTCAAATTTCTCAGTCTTTAATGAAAGAAGATGGTAAATTTTCAGAGATTCCATTGCTCGGGCCAGGGTGACCAGAACCAAAGAAAGGGCTGTTTGCCAGTGTCTTCTACATTTCTATAGTGTGGTATGCAAGGATTAGTTGGACTACTGAGGCCTTCCTTGGCTTGGCTTGGTCTTTCTAATTAGCAGCCAGCCAGGACCATGCTTCATTCTTCAAGCCCAGTGAAAGCCAGGTTTAATCCAGTAGTGGGTTTTGATGACAGGTCCTGCTCAGAGTGCCTTCCAGGCACTTCTGCTCCCGAGATGCACTAGGAAAGTCACAGATGCCTCAGACGACACCCACACTCATCTTTGGCCCCGCCATTGCTGCCTATATTAGCAACAATTTTCTGGATCTTCTCCACAACCTTCCCAGGTATACACTTTCTTCACACCTAAGATGTCTTCATCCGGCCATACTTTTCTTAATTTTGACTCCATCTTTTAGTGAAAAGTCTTTGGAGTTTTCTGGTGTGAAAAATATAAGCAGATTATTCCTTATTTTAAAATATCTAGTGGTTGGTCATTTCAGTGGGTATCTGAATTAGGGGATGGAGCCTTGTGTGTTTGAGGCTGTATATTACCTAGACAATAAAATATCTTTTTAAAACAATCCACTAAATGTTCAATTTTGTGCAGTATAGTAGGTGCCAGTTACTGTCACAAGTAGTGAGTGATTATCTTTCCTAAGAAAGATGCAGGATTTAAATAAAAGGGCTTTCTGCCCTATCCCAGCTCCAGTTACCATAAGAGGATACCATAAAAGTTTTGATTTCTCCATCTCCTTCCATTTCTCCCAGCTTGCTTCTTCTTACCTGCCACTACAGGCCCAAGCCTCCTCCAGGAGAGTCCGGAGAGCTCCAACAGGACCCTTCTCATCCTGCAGAGCTGTGCCGAGGAAGATGAGGAATATTTCTGGAATTTAAATGATGTTGTGGGATCCCTGGGTGGCGCAGCGGTTTGGCGCCTGCCTTTGGCCCAGGGCGCGATCCCGGAGACCCGGGATCGAATCCCACATCGGGTTCCCGGTGCATGGAGCCTGCTTCTCCCTCTGCCTGTGTCTCTGCCTCTCTCTCTGTCTCTCTGTGACTATCATAAATAAATAAAAATTAAAAAAAAATTAAATGATGTTGTGTGGACCCTACATCTGTGTGTGCAGTCACTTTGTAAATAGTGACTAGTGCTTACAGAGTTGAGTTAAGGTATTATTCAGAGTGTTTCCAAAAAAGGAAGATAAAATACGCTCAAATGGAATATGCGGGATTTCAGTCAATTGTCCACCTATAACTTGGTGTGTTTGTATCTACTGCTGGGGGCGAGGGAGATGGTGTTGGGAGTAAGAACCAGCTGTCTCTGAGATACCGTGATGATCTTGTAAACTATTTGGAGAGCATAAACATAATATAAATTTTATGTGGGTGGCAAATTGCTCCCAAGCTGACTGACCCTTTGCAATGAAGAAAAAATTTGTCAGCAGTGTATTTTTGTTGTAGGTCACACTGGTGATTAATGAACGCAGATCCCAGATGTAGACTGTGGAGGAATCAGTCCTCTATGGCCAGTTAATAACCAAGTCTACCACTTGGTTTACTACCACAGTAAACCTCGAGGGATGTTGGTGATTTCCCTCTCACCTTCATCTCTACTCCCTCCACACATATATAGAAGTGCTCTGATGAGGAACACTTCTGGAATGACCTTGCTTTGCTTCAGACAGACATTGGGGCAGAGACAGGCTCAGGCTGTAGTTGCTGTTAGCTCTCCCACAGGCCAGAGATCCCTGGCTTCCAATTAGCTACAGCACATTCGAGCCAAAACAGCAACAGAAGATAGAATCTATAGATGTGGCCTTATAAAATCGAAAAACATTTAGGATTCTGAGTGGAAATGGAACATAGAGGAAATGGAACATCATCTTTTTAGTTGTAAGCTAAAGACTCAGACAACATACAACTCTGTAGGAAGACATGCTGCATTTTCTTTATAGGGGTTCATCTATAATTCTTCAACGTTGCAAAATACCTGTGCTAGAGTAACTTTTTGAGAAGATAGTAATGAATCTTGGTATTTAATCATTTAGTGTTGAATGAGAGAGTCCATTGTGTACAGTATTAGATCAGAGTTGACCTTCCCCAAAATAGCTTTATTCCTGCATCTACCTGTGAAATTGTGTGTATGTCGGGGGCAGGAAGACTGTTAATATTAGGATGCTCCATAGAGTAACAGGAATACATCCTCTGCTTGGCTAATCCTTCTATCTGCTGTCAGCCAGATCAGAATTCATATAGGTTTGACAGTACTTGGAACTGTCCTTGATATTTCTCATAACAAGTTATCTTGTTAGGAATATGGATATTCTGATTTAGTCTTGTACCTTCTTTTCATCCTTGTTGCCACTTAGCTGTCTGTTGCCCAGAAGATGGCATTCAAGTGGACATCTATCCTTGGTGCCATTCCCCACAGGTTCATTCTGTCCTGGGTCACCAGGTTCCTCTTCCTGCTGTACCCTATGACTGTGTGTGTATGTCCCCCATGGGTGTGTGTGTATGTATCCTGTGGCTGTGTGTGTGTGTATGTACCGTATGGCTCTGTGTGTGTGTGTGTGTGTGTATGTACCCTTTGGCTGTGCATGTGTGTATGTGTGTGTGTGTGTACTCTATGGCTGTGTCTCCTTTCTTAGGTTCCCTCTCTCTGTTTCCCCATCACCTAGCAAATAAAGTTCCAACATGATATTTAGTGAGAGCATACGTGTGCCTGTGTCCAAACTCATTATATCTCCCAGCTTGCTGCTTCTTACCTGTCACTGCAGGCACAAAGCCTCCTCTCTCTGCTCCCCCAGCCAGAGCTCACCTGGCTCCTCACCAGCTCGCAGGGCCTGCTCTGTGCCTCAGATCTCTGCTCTGTGATCACATCTCTGTATACCTTCTCCCTGGGGGCAAACTCCTCTTTATACTGGAGCACCTTTCAAATGCTCTTTCGAGTCCTGGCCCTCAGTAAAGTTTGCCTCTTTCCTGACAATACTGCATTCCCCTCTTTTCTCTTTGCTCTCCCTGCACTGATTTAGCAAAGGAGAGACAGTCCCATGACCTGCTCCATGGCTGTGTGCGGTCCAGGCCCGACACCACTTATTAAAAAATGGATCTTTAATCTCTGTCTCGGTGTGTAAATGTTTCTTGCATTAAATGAGTAATTATGAGTTACTACAGCTCTTTCTCTCCAGTACTTTCTGTCAAACTCTTCCTTTTGAATTTCTAACATAGCTATACATCCTTTCCTGAAAACAGGCTTATGGGCCATGTAAAGGTTTCTTGTAGGATCTTCCTCTGTGAACATGCCTCAGGGCTGAAGGCTGGGACAGCCTCATTCAGCTGTCCACCATGGGATGTATCTTCATTAGAATGGGAAATAAATCCCGTCATGCCTTTGATGCTTCTTAGTAGATACTATTCTCTTCACTTCTAGCATACTTGTTTAATTGCATTTGGTGAAGGTATTCCAATAATATCCTGAATCTAAGTATCTTTCTCAACTCTTATATCCTCTGTTGTGTGAATTACTTTTATGTCACTTCTTGAATATTCACATTTAATGACTTACCCCTTCATATGTCCTCAATTATTCTTTTGGGTACTAAAATACTGGGTTATTTTGCATCATTTAATAGCCATCTAGGCAAGATTCAGTTGTAATGAACAGTTCTCAATCTCTGAAGGATCAGAAGAATTTGCAGAGGCAGGAATTTGGTCATATATGTGTTTTGCTTTTCTTAAAATAAGAAAAGAAAAAAGCTAATCCTAGATGGCCTTTTTTTTTTTTTTTTTTTTTTTTTTTTTTTTTTAGAAATAACTTCTTGAAATGGTGGCCACTCTCTGAATACTGCTGTTAATATTAAAGTGTCATCCAAGTCCACAGGACAGCATGCTCTTGCCTTGCTGGCTACCAGCCCTATGAACAAATTTTCCTTCCTTTTTATTTGTTTTCTGTTAAAAGTTAGTTGGAAATTATGTAAATGTAGAGCAGTAATCCCCTCTCCTCTTATAAAGATATGACACACCAAACTTACACTGTATGACTCCATGACCCCCACTCCTAACACCAGTTTTAATCAATTCCATAATTGCAACTTATGCATTATCAGAAGTTGTGTCACATGTAAGATCTCTTTAACAGGAGGAGAGGTTGGCAGGAAGAGGGTAGAGTTTCTATAGTTTTGTTCCATGTATATAACTTTGCATAGACTCTTCTAAGTTACTGAAGCTGATATACAAGAGTCTACAAAACTTCTGAGGTAAAAATGTGCTCCATGTTCTTTAAAATGTTATTTCTCTGCTGAACTTTATTTTGCTACTCTAACAGGTCAGAAAACACAACATATTTCTTTCTTTCTTTTTTAAAGATTTATTTATTTGAGAGAGAGAGAGAGAATATGCAAACATGAGTGGGGTGAGGGGCAGAGGAAGAGAATCTCCAAGCTGACTCCCCTCTGAGCAGGAACCTGTAATGGGACTCGATCTCACATCCCTGAGATCACAACCTGAGCCCAAACAAAGAGTCCGAGGCTTAACCAACTGAGCCACCCAGGTGTCCCACCTATTTCCCTCTTGATGTTCTATCCTGGAGCAATAATATTTATCAGCTAACATAAAGTCATACTACTACTAATGGAACCTTCCAAATATATTGATTATGGATTTTTATTTTCTAAATCTGGAGTGAAGCATCTTGTAAAGGATTCTCTTTTTTTTAAACAAATCTTCCATTATATGAAAACATCAGTACATTTATCTTAATAGACTTTCAGTCTTGAAAATACTTTTGATGGTTTATCATCTCCCAGGTTGGCTAAACCTAATACTGTTGGTTTACATGTGGTTTACACGAACATTATTTTGTTTGGCGATTTAATGCTCTTCTGAGGTTCTTTAGGGAAAGTTCACTCTTGAGGTTGTCAGTGGTAATGGATATAAAAAGTTTTTCACAAGAAAATGGAATAGTCTGGAGTTAAGATTGAGTAAGGTAGATTGGAGAGAACATACTCTTGAAGGAAAAACTGATTTAGTTTATTTATTTATTTATTTATTTATTTATTTATTTATTTATTTATAAGAATTTATTTATTTATTCACTAGAGATACACACAGAGAGATAGAGACATAGGCAGAGGGGGAAGCAAGCTTGCTTCAGGGAGCCCGATGTGGGACTTGATCCCCAGACTCCGGGATCACTCCCTGAGCTGAAGACAGATGCTCAACCACTGAGCCACTCAGGTGTCCCCAAGTTTTATTTTTTTTAAAGATTTTGTTTATTTATTCATAAGAGATAGAGAGGCAGAGACATCGGGCTCCCTGTGGGGAGCCCGATGCTGGGACTTGATCCCAGGACCCCGGGATCATGACCTGAGCTGAAGGCAGACGCTTAACCACTGAGCCACCCAGAAGCCCTGGAAAAACTGATTTATAAACAAAAATTGAACTTCTAAAAGGAGTTCAAAATACTTTAGCAAGATGTTTATGATGACAATTTTAATATAACACATTAAAAGAAAACTGCATCATGTATGGGAGGAAAACAAATTAATTTGAGAAAATGTACTCATGTAATCGTTTCCCTTTCCTCCTTTTTAAAAAATAGAGTATTACCTGTTGGGGTCATTCTGACTCCTTTTGTCCCCCATATGCAAATAAAAGGGCTAATTTCAGACTATTCCTACTAGTGTCAGTGACTACCATCAGCACTTAGCCATGCGCTTTCTCTGTAAGGACGTCTCGAGGTAGTGAGAGGAAACATAAACAGTTGTGTCATGAGGTGAGATGGGCCACATCAAGTCAGTTTAGCCTGTGACACAGGTTTCCAGATGTGGGCTGGAATTGCTTGGGAAGATTTAAAGATACGCATGTCCAGGCTCCAGCTTCAGATTCTTACATAGTATATACGAGAATGGGGCCCAGGCAAGTGTTTCTTCAGAATTTCCCAGAATAATTCTAGCAGAGCCAAGGTTGAGAACTACTTATATCAAGAATCATTCAAGTGTCTAGACTCTTCAGAAAAATCTTGAAACCTTTTCACATGAGTAATTTCTATAGGTGTAGAAAGGGACTCTCACTGGGAAGAAATGCATTTTAGAATAAGAAATGATTTAGTGAGAATACCAACAAAAAAATCTTGGTCTTGGCTTAGGTCTGTGAATACATAGAAAAAGATCAAGATTACATGAAGCTATATCAGGCTATATTATGCTTGTGTATAATTGTTGCTGAAGTAATTGCACTGGTTTAGAAATTACACACACACACACACACACACACACATACACACCAGTTATAGACTCAGAGGCATAAGTGGCTTTTATTAAACTAATAGCAAATATCTTTTAAGACATAGAGATTGCAAAACCTTTTTTAACTTAAAATATTGCTACTTCTTGTGACAGAGATTTTCTTTGCACACAAATGTCAAAAATATCACCTTCCTCTGCCACCTCCAGCACCATCCATCTAAACTCCAGGTTCATGCAGTAATTGGAAATAAACTACTTCCTGACAATTTCAGTTATCTGAACTAGTTATCAGAAACCACATCTCTTTTTTGATTTAACAGTGGGAAAAATCTGGGAAAAATTATTTTAAAAATATAATGTATTTTCTATAAGTCAAACATTTCTTGCTCAGAGTATATGCTATATAGTAAAGTTATTTTAACCACTTTGCTTCCATTGACCTAGAGTGCATTTCTCTTTTTTGTTGCCTTTTTGACCTGTGATTTTAAAACAGTCTCATTCTGGGTGATTTTGAGACAGTTATTAGCACCTAAATGATACACTCCATAATGGTATACTCATTTCTGGTGTTTTTAAGCTTATGCAAACAACATCACTAATTGCATAATTGTAAGACTTTCACCTCCGTGAACTACAAATCCCAAATTGTAGCTAGACAAGTGTGCAACTGTGTGACGATGGCAATAGCCTCATTGTCAGGTTCATGGATGAGGAACAGGCTTGTGGGTTTCCCCAGCCTTTTCTCCACAGGATGAGACCAATTTATCTTCAGGAGAACACCTTTCCCTGGGTCTCTGTAGGAGAATTATAGCATTCGTCATAGGACATTCTGTAGCACAGAGAAGATAACTGTTATTCTGAATGTTTGGCTATAATATTGCTTAGAAGTATTAACTGGTCTTAAAGGAAGCTTCAAGTAAGTTCGATTTCTAGGGTTCTGTGGATCTGTAAAGAAAATTAAATTTCTTCATAGTAGATCATAGATAATTCCGAGCGAACTTTCTGGGGCACATTTCCTTTGCTATTATGTGAGATAAAAGAGAAGAAATGATCAAGTTAGTTGATCATATTTATTCAGTGATTTGGGATAAACAATTTGTTTCTTTGATCCAGAGCACAGAATGGTGAAGAAAATCACATCAAGTTAAACTACTTATTGAGGTGTTTGCTAGTAAGACCCAGCAAAAGTTGTTTCCCCTGGAGAAAAGTTACCCCATAGAGGGCTGGGGGAATCCAGAGATCTCTTCCTTTATCTATGTACCTGACAATGAGGCAGTCAGCATTGTCAAGCTGTTTCATACCTGTCACCTACAATTTGGAGTTTGCAAGCCACAGAGGTGGAAGTCTTGTAATTATGTAATTAATAAATTTTATGTGACAGTATGAAACTTAAAAATAGCATTAGAAATATAAAATTATGAGCACCGGGCATTGTATGTTGAATCACTGTGTTGTACACCTGAAACTAATATTGCATTGTATGTTAGCTATACTGGGACTGAAATAAAATTTTTAAAAAGCTTGGAAAATAGATAAAATTCAGACCAGCACTTAAAAAAAAGTTATAATTTAGTGAGCATGTCATTTCTAAGGAAAAGATTCAAAATAACTATTCATGGGGCCCCAAACTTTTATATAAAGATGAAAAAGCTGTTTGGGAGTTATGAATTACTGTAGCCTTCTGTTAAATCTGTCTTGACAACTGTTAAAAGGCATTATCATCAAAAATAGGGCTGCGTTTCACTCTGTCTGTCAAATATAACCAACATATTGGACTTGAAGAAAGTGTGACTGTAAGGTGTGTCAAAGCAATTGGAAGAAATAACAACAGATCAGCTACTTCTTGTTACTGTTGGGGACAGGCTTTAGAATAAAACCCCCAAACCAATGCCCTAAGTGAAAACCAAGTTGTTCAGAATTACCATTCGTAAGCTGAGAGCAAATAGAATGTAGGTATTCAGAATCTCTTTTCTATTGTTGCGTAAGTCAACTAACCAACTTGTCTAAAAAATAAGTACCATAAAGGAAACATTTCCGCAAGTTCACACGACATCCTTGGTGGTCTGGGATCATGTGTGGTGGTGAGCCACCTTGTTGAGAGGCCTCTGGAGCTTCTTGTGGGGTGCACAGATCACTTCTGCAGTGGAGAAAACATTGACTGGAAAACCGAAGGCTTGGCTCTCGACCCAGCTTGACCTGTCCCTGTGGTCACCTCTTAGATACTTGGGTTAATTCTAGGTTCTGCTCCTTTATGCTTAAATGAAGTGGGTAGTAGACTATGTGACCTTTGAGGCATTCCCACCTCTGAGATGCCTAGATTCTAAATTCTACTTCTTCCACTTGTTCCTCTTGCATTATTGAACTTCAGCTACTATGTAAACAACAGCTTGTAAATATCGGCAATATAAATATTGCATATTAAATAATAACTATTCATAATATTTATCCTGTGAATATTATATATTAACTATGTTAAATATTAAATGCATTACAAATATGTAGTTTTGAATAAGTTATATAAATTAAATATTATTTAGTAAATAGTAAGTATAATATTTACTTATAAATAGCTACTTTTATATGTATATAAAATTTAGAAAATGAGTACCTGTTTAGACTTCAAACTGAATTTCATCTTTACAGCAAATCATGTCACTCTGAGCTGTATCTATACTTGGTTAGTTGAAGTTCAACAATGAAAATGGTATATGTTTAATGTAGTAAATATAAATACTTATTATATAACAATATATTATTATTTTTATTTTTTAAGATTTTATCCGTTGGATATATATATATATATATATATATATATATAGAGAGAGAGAGAGAGAGAGAGAGAGAGAGAGAGAAAGTGAGTGGGAGGGAGAGAAAGAGAGAATCTGAAGCAGACTGTGTGCTGAGCACAGAGCCTGCTCTGGGGCTTGATCTCATGACCAGAAGATCATGACCTGAGCTGACACTAAAGAGTTGGACACCCAATTGACTGAGCCACCCAGGCGCCCAAGCACTATATAATTATTATATATATACTACATTTTATACAACATTGTAGAATATATATTTACTATAATGCATAATATATAAATGTATACTAATTATATAATAAAGTACAATTACATAAAGGTGTGAATCAAATAATATATATTATATATAATTCTATATGTAATAACCCAATTTTGTTCTTCATGGACTTACTTGAAATGATTGCTGTTAGTTATGAGAAGATTTGTATAGCCATGTCAAAAAGGATACATTTTCTCTAAGGCACTCACCACTGGTTTCTTCTAGTTCCTGAGACCACCAGTTGTCTTCCCCCCATTTTGGCATCCTAACTAAACTTAGGCAGCTTTCTAAGTAGAGAGATTTATAACTGTAAGTTGGCCAGTTTCTTGAGAATTTTGGAAATTCAAAATAGCTAGAAGGAATTTTAACAACTCTCAAACTCCAAATCCCTTTGTGGTTGATACAGTTCAATATTTCCTTATTCTTTTCTTGATGTATTTCTTGCCTTTGCTAGTTTCCCATTTTTGAGGAGGGAACTAAAGTGTCCGAATTGCATGCAGGGCATTTAAAAATAATTTGTTCTGCATCTCTAATTACCTTTATCTATTATGTTAGGATTTTACTCATTTTGCCAAATTGCATTGCTACAAAGCCCATTAGAGATTTTAAAAACCAGGATTAGTGCATGCTGCATATTCAGAACTTCAGTTATTAATTCATTTCTAGTGGAAAATTTTTGTTCTAATTATTATAGCATTGCAATATTAGACATTGGTCAAAGCTTCCATAGATAGTTATAAAGCAACTTGAATTTATTTTAAAGTAAATTAGTTGACTATAATCAGGGATCAAAAATAAGTATACCACACCACTTTCTCATATAGCATACTGTCTAATGTGTAATACTCACAGTTTTAAGTCAAAGGGCATTCAGCAAATAATGTCATGCCAATCTGTGTCCTTCAAAGTCAACCACATAATAACACTGGTATTGATGGATTCCTTAGAGTTGAAACTCCTATATATGAAAAAAAATTAAAGATATTTAGTTGAATTAAAGACATAAAAACAATTTTATTAGTTGTGGTAATGACTGTTAGTGGGAAGCTTATGTTTGTATCCTTTCATTGGAATCAACAGGGTTGACCCCAGGCAGAGTTGTGTTCCTTCTGACTATTTTTGATGACTCTTAAAAAAGCAAATGTCATATATTTCTCACTTTCTTTCTCTACTTAGAAAAATTTCTCATAACTAGTCATACAGATACTCATTGACTGTTGGGTTCCATTTTAAGAAAACAGCTTAACTCTAAATTGTGGCTTAACCAGGTTTCTCAATTTTCAATCAATGACAGGCCTCCAGGTATCAATAAAATAATCTGCTAGGAGGGTAGAGGTGTTTCTGAAATGATGTTTTGTTCAGTTTCTTGATCTTCATTTCCCGTGGTTTGAGTAGCAGAGGATAAAATAATATATATGATGAAGTCATATCCCTTGAGATTTTTCCCTAAAAAAGCTGACTGAGGTCACATTGGGCAGTTGAAGAGCCAGAGGGACCTAGAATTCACTCCGGCTGTTCTCACTGGGATAGAGTGCCAGTTTGTCCTCCAGTGGACCTAATCTTAATGATGAGGGTGCATAGAAAACTTTCAGTCCTTTCCCTTTAGCATTTAATAGGCAATGACTGTGACAGGTATGATTTGTTTCCTAAAGTCTTCTGCGTATCTTTTTTTAAAAAAAAATTAGCAAATTAAATAAGGCACAATACCTACATACATAAAGATACTAAGAATACTAAGACCCCAGATTTACTCAGATTTGGCAGTCTCATGACTTCCGTTGGGTGGGTTAAAAAAATGGGGCATTCTTGGTGTCTAAAACAGAGGGTAGGAGCCTGGTCTTTGGTCAATGAGATTCTCCTTTAGCTTCACAGTCAGTGCTGATGTTCTTTCTGATTAGTCTCAGAAATGCTGCTCAAAGAGCTGCATCCTCAGGGTGAGACCATAGGCTCAACCACAGGGCCCTGCCTCCCCTGCTGCTCTGGAAGGTCACCTCTAGGCAGCAGCACCTGCTGACCCTCTAGAGCCTTTTTGGACTGATCTGCACTTTACATACAAGCAGGGTGTAGGACTCTTACAGAAACACCCCCACATGCTCTGGATCCTTCCTAGTCCCAGAAAAGCCAATCTTGTCTTCCCCCTTGAGCCATTCTGCCTTCTCCTAGCCTTGAGTATTCCCAACCCACCTCCCCCTAAACTTTGGCTCCACATCCTTTTTGAATATGTATTTGTAGAAACAACTGTTAATTATCACTTGGGAAAAGAGAAGTCTACCTCTTGGTTTCAAGGACCAGAATTGGAGATGGGGGTGGAAGGCTCCTATGGCACCAGAACAAAATACAAATTAATATCTTAGTCAATGATACTCTTCCCTAACTCTTTGTCACGATGAAGATTGATTGCTTAGAGTTTTATATTTTTGCCCCAGTTTCTTTGTATGTTACCGGGTGGAGGAAAGGAGGAGTAGTGATGAAGAATAGGGTTCAGACATGTACACTCAGTGGCAACAAGGGTTGCTTTAAGAAAATAAAGCAAGGAAAATAGAGTAAATTGGCAAAGACCGTCAGAAGGAAACGTATTGGAAGGACATGTATCTGGTAGTTCTGGATGGAAGTACTGATATCTATTCTTTCAAAGTATGTTTATGGAGAGATGGGATACTCGAATGTTAATAAAACTCTTAGACTAGAAGAGATACAAGAAAGATATGTCTGCTTTTAAATAAGAAGCTGTGTTATGTTCAATGTCTTATTCATTTGAAAATTTGTGTGCATGCAGTATTGAGCTTCAAAGTTGAGTAAGATAGAGTCCCCACTGTCAAAGATTGAACATTTATGCAAAGAAGTCAGATTTGCCTGGAGCTGATGATGACTTCAGTATAGTTGAGATGGTGTGAATGAAGAACTTCTAGAATATTAATGAATATGTGAAATGTAAACCTGTTCTGAGGGAGCAAGATTGCCCTTTGAGGTTGTAGGGTGAATGGGTATAAAGTACATAGGATAAATGGTAATGGATAGGGGTGTGGAACTGCAAATAAAAGGAAGAGTGTGAGCAAAGCTAATAAAATTGAGAACTGATCATGGAATGTTTGAGGATTGGCAAATCCTTGGTAGAATGAGTGTCAGGAGAAGGTTGCTGAAGATGAGGATATAACCTCAGATCTTCCTGGAGAGAGCCTTGTGGGAACTTCCAAAGGCATGAGTGTTTCATTTCAGAGACAGTAGGGGATTATCATTTATTTTTAACCTGGAGAATAGTATGTTCAAATCTCTGTATCAGCACCTTTTTTCTTTTCTTCCTCTCTTTTTTCCTTTTAGGTGATTCATATGCTTTGTGGAAGATGTAGGGGAACAAATATAATAATAATAATGTGGAGCCTGGCACTGTCATACAATCTGCTACAGCTCTTCTGAAGGAAAAGTTGGCAATATGTAACAAAACCACATATGTACTTACCTTTTGATTCAAGATCCCACTTCTAGGAATTTATGCAAAAGACCCATCTCCAACTATATGAAGCTACATATGAATTAGATTATGTATTGCAGTGTTGTTTGTAAATGCAAATGCTGGAAACAACTTAAATTTCTACACATAGGACAATGGTTGAATAAACTATTATATCTACACAGTGAAGTACTACATAGGTATAAACAGTCAGGAAGATTTTTGTGAATTGATTATTATTGAGTTATTTCCAGAATGTACTGTTAAATGGAGAGGCAAAGTGCAAATACATTTCTATATGTTGCCCTTTATGTTAGAAAAATAATCTGAAAGATGCTAATTGTACAAAAGAAATAAAGAAAGTATAAATCAGAAGCTAATGAGATCAGTTATCTTAGTATATGTACTGCCGAAGCAAGCACTGAGATCAGGTATCTTTAGGAGAGGGCTGAGGAAAGACTAGAAAGAACAGGAAGTAGGTAGTAGAGATGAGAGAGGGAGCAATGCTTCTCTGTACCTTCTATTTTGTTCTGCCTTTTAGAATCAGAATAATGTTTATTTAAAAAGATAATTAAAATTTACCAGGCTGTGAGTGGAAGCCAAAGGGAATACAAGTAATATAAAGGAACCTAACTTTATCATAAATGAGTTAAATAACCATCTAAAAGAAAAGAACTAACCTATGTAACTTTGGAGAATAGCATTTTGACTAGATATGTAAGACCAAAGACAAAAGGGTGTTTTCCAGTGCCACACTTTATTTAGTAAATTTGTTTCCTACAGAATGGGTTAGCACTTGTGTATTTATGAGTAATTTAGGATTAAACAAATAGATAAAGATTTTTTGGATAATGAGCATGGAATTTGTCGCTTTTGGAAGGATGAAGTATAGAGTAAACACTCTGGGTATTGGATTAGAAATGGAGGTATTAATATGGATACATGGTTTTTACTATATGGTTTTACTATATGGTTTTACTATATGTACAGACAGATATATACAGAAATATAGATGTGAGTGTGTTCATGCATGTGCAAGTATGTGTGTAAATGCCTTTATTGCCTACCTTTGTCTGAGAGAGACTAGAAGCAGTGACAACCCAGTAGCAATGAGCACACCTTGACAACCAAATCCTGATTTCTAAATACCATTTTCCAATGAAAAGAAACTTGGAAAACTGATTCCAGAATAGGAGAAGAGAAAATCCAAGGTGAGTCACAAATATTTTGTATTACCAAAATATGTTTAAAAAGATAGGAATATTTTGAAAGGACTCAGAAGCAGACCAGAAAGAACTCTTACTGGCCAAAGGTGGAACAACTTGGGAAAATAAACGAATCAGTAGGACAGTTTACGTTTTAATCCATAAGATAAATGTCTATAAGTCCATACTGATATAAATACTTGAAGAAGTCAATAAATGGGGGAGAAGGGACTATTTAGAGAATTCCATTTACTAAATGTAGAAAGAATGGGGGAAATAGAAACATCAGTATTGGACAGACAACATGGTAATATTGATGCAGGCCAGATCCAATGATAGAAGTGAATTTGTGGATGAAAATTTGAGTTGAGGGAGGGATGTCTAGGTGGCTCAGTGGGGTTCAGCATCTGCCTTTGGCTCAGGGCGTGATCCTGGAGTCCCGGGATCGAGTCCCACATCGGGCTTCCTGCATGGAGCCTGCTTCTCCCTTTGCCTGTGTCTCTCTGCCTCTCTCTCTCTCTGTGTGTGTGTCTCATGAATAAATAAATAAAATCTTAAAAAAAAAGAAAAATTGAGTTGAAATAGGAGAGTCTCAAACCATCTCCTCCAAAGTATTCATTAAATTACAGAGGGAAAAATAGAACATGTATTGTGGAGAAATCCTGAAGGCACCACTTTTACGACGTGATCAAAGGTACTATCAGTAATAATAAGACATTAGCATCATGTATCCCTTAATATGACACACTGAGAAGGACCTACCATCATTTTTGTGGTTTTCTTGCCAAAAATAAAACCATAGCCTCAAATCAAATTTTGAGAAAAAAACAGAAACATTGAGGGACAGTCACAAAGTTACTGACCACTTTTTTTTCTTTTTTTTGCTCCGAAGTATCAAGGTTGTGAAATATAAGGAAAGACAGAATGATTATAAACCGGAGAGTAAGGAGCCTTGACAACTCAGTGTAATGTGGGATCCTGGATTGTCTCCTAGAACAGAAAAAAGACATTCATGGGAATCTGGTGAAATTTCAACAAGATCTGTAGTTTAGTAAATAGTATTGTACCAAGGTTAATTTCCTGGATTTCACAATTATATGATTTTATAAGATACTAACATTAGGGGAAGATGACTGAAGTGTGTAAAGGAAATCTTGATACATTGTAAGCCTAAAATGATTAGAGAGAGGGAGAGAGAGGTACAGATAAAGAGCTTGGGAGGTGATTTGAAAATTTCAGCAGTGGTTGGAAAGCCATGGGTTTGAGAGACACAGTTTTGTGCCTGATTAAGTGGGGTGAGACATAGTGGAGGCTGGGAGGAAGGAGAAAGGGTAGAATTTGACTCTTGTTAATCCAGTATGGATAAATTCAACAGCTAACCCTTCTGCTTGAAATATTTATTTAGCATTGAGCGACTCAGTGGTGCCATTGGGTTTTGAGGAATGAGAGAAGCTCCAAATCTCCAAATGGAGATGGGCCAAGAGCCAAATCTAGAAAATCCTTTCATGGGAGAAATTCAATCTCTCCACTCTTCCCTTAGGATTCTGGATGTTTTCTGCATTATGAAAGGGGAAAGCTAAACCAAATGCAACTGAAATGCAGTGCAACAGAATGATCTTATTCCAAATGCAAGAATTGCAAGGCTCTTTACATATTTTCTTTTCTCTGATGTTGTATGACATCAGGACTTTTAGATGATTTTCAAAAGCTGCTTTAAAGACCCTTCTTTCCAGGACCAGACATAATAGTGGTAGCTGTGTGTGTGGATGTGAATGCACAAGATAGAACAAAGAGAGCAGGAATTTTGAAGGGATGCTATCTGAAGGCAGGATGGAAGATGAGATTTTAAAAAAACTCTTTTACTTCTTTGGAGAACATGTATTAAGTATTAATGAAGATCTTGCATTGCAAAGTATTAAAAAGAAGATAATGGTCTAGGAAATTTAGATAGTTATTTAGGATTTTAAGACATTAAATGTTCAAGATAAGTAGGCCATCCCCTGTATTAGGTAGTAGAATTAATAAAAATTACCATTTATTGAGTGGTTAGCCAGACAGTAGAGAATAATCGTTATGTGTGTGCATTTTAATTTTCATAAAACTCTACAATATTTATCTTCCTATTTGACAGATAAAGAATCTAATCTTTGGGGCAGCATTGCCCAATTGAAGCACAGTGCAAGTCACAAATATAAGCTACATATGTGGGATCCCTGGGTGGCGCAGCGGTTTGGCGCCTGCCTTTGGCCCAGGGCGCGATCCTGGAGACCCGGGATCGAATCCCACGTCGGGCTCCCTGCATGGAGCCTGCTTCTCCCTCTGCCTGTGTCTCTGCCTCTCTCTCTCTCTCTCTCTGTGACTATCATAAATAAATAAAAATTAAAAAAAAAATAAGCTACATATGTAATTTTAAATTTCTTTTAAGATTTTATTTTTAAGCAATCTCTACACCCAACATGGGGCTTACACTCACAACCCAGAGATCGAGAGTGGCATGCTCCACTGACTGAGCCAGCCAGGCATGCCTGTAATTTTTAATTATTAGTAGCCACATTTAAAAGGATAAACAAGTGAAATTAATTTTAGTTGTATGTACTATTTAACTCAATTCATCTGAGATATTATTTCAGTATGTAATTGTATAAAACATTATTAATGAGATATTTTACAGGTTTTATACTGTATCTTTTAATTGGAACTTATTTATACATTGGCATCTCAGTTTGGATGCTGAATTTTTATTGGAAATACTTGATCTGTATTTAGATTTCATGAAATGTACAGTTGAAACAGATTTACTTACCAAGTTGTTCAACATGCTCGAAGTTGTTCCAAGAATTGAATAAAGTTATCTGTTTTTAAATTTAAATTTTAATTAATTAAAATGAAAGAAAATTTACAATTCAGCTCCTCCATCACACTTGACACATTTGAAGTGCTCAGTAGCAACATGTGGCTGATGGTGATCACAGGGGACAGGATAAGTTTAGAGAATTACAATCAGTTACCCAAGACCTCAGAGCTCATCAGTGCTGGAACTGACATTTAAATCTGAATTAACATGACTCACAATTTCAATGATCTTCACTCTAACTTCTTACATGGAAATATTGTTGCTTAGCAGAAGTTGGGTGGTAATGAGAGTTTGCTTAGTTGAATGAATTCTCTCTTCTACTTTGGGTAATTGTACTTCAGCTGATGGGCCGAATGCCTATCATAAGTTGTCCACTGTGAGGCAGCTTGTTTATAAGCATGAGCAGGTGGGCTTTCAGAGAGGAGCAAGCAAACACACTTCACAGGCAGAAATGCTAATGTATTTCTTGGTCAATCTCAGTCATGGCCACAGTGAAATGAGAACAAAAATGCAAATGGTTAGCTGAAACCATTTCACGCTGGAGGCTGGTTCTGTTTTACCAGGCAGGGTTCTCTGGTGGTTGTTCTTCACTAAGAGTCTGAGTTGTTTGTCCTTGTCATACCGTTTTTCTTTCTGTTTTATGTATTTTGGGGCTTTTTCGTGTTACAAAAACAAAGGCTACTAGATTCCTCTTCTCGAGGGAACTCACAATGATGTTCCCAGTGAGAAGGGAAATCTTGACAAAAATCCCTTAATTGCCAGAGAAAATTGCCATGGACTTGATCTTTTTTTTTTTTTCTTTTCCCACTCAGTATCATTAGAGAATCATTTTGAAGTTCCTATTTTTCACTAATAATAATATTTTAAAAAGCCCTGAAAGCACTCTGGCTTCATTTCTTGATGCTAGCCTGTCTGTTTCAGACATGGGTTCCTGGGAAAGATGCTTGCTTGTTAGTGATTTGCATTTTGGCAACGGGTTTTCCTTAGGAAGAAAATGTGTGTTGGGCAGTATCTGCCCATGAAAACAGAAAACCCTGTTTCTTGACTTTGACCATTCTTCAGATGGTAGATAATTGTTTTTGCACACAGAGAAGGAAAAGCATAAAGAAGAGAAATTGAATGATATGCCAGCGATTTTAGTTAATTTCATAATAACTTAATCTACATCAGACAGAATAAAATAAATCACAACCTAAAAGGAAATGACTTTTTAATGAAAATTATTCAGACATGTCGTGTGTGTGTGTGTGTGTGTGTGTTCTTTTTCAAACAGAAAAGCCATTAAATAGGGGGAAAAAAAGAGCGAATATTAAAAGCCTGTAGTAATTTTGTAAGCCAGTGTTTTGTTTTTCTCTTTAGTTTTCTATATGAAATGTTGGATGCAAATTATATGGGATAAAATAATTGTTCTCTCCCTGAACTATAGTCACAGAGTGACCTATTGGGTTTGCTCTATTTACTGTGTCTGCAGCGTAATTATGAAGACTTAGCTGTTCTTCCAAATAGTTACAGATGTGGGAGAAAAATAAATTACTTTTGCATGCTAGCCCTGGAAGTCGTGCTGTTGTAATATAATGTAATCGGCCATGAACAAAAGGAAGTTATTATATTCATTTATATTAGTTTGAAAGCCAAAGAAATGTATTATATTATTTTAGGCTGAAAAATTGAAGCAGTGCCATTGATGGTTTTACCCCCTGATCATCCAGCTTTATTCTGAAGGTCATCTTCGTGAAATGTGGTCATTGCAGCCTTTTCATTTTACTTAAGATATAAGCAAATCATGATAGCTGTCATCAAATATTTGAAGATTTATGGAAGAGAGGTTATATTTGTTCTGTGTGACTTCAGGTGGGAGAAACAGGATCAGTGGCTGGAAGTGACAAGACAGATTTTAATTGAATATAAGGAAGACATGATCATGGTCAGAACTATCGAAAGATAGAAGGCAAATAATTCCTTGAGACCTGAGGAGTTCCCAGTGTCTTCGTGTCCTTGGAGGTCCCTTCCCTTAAAGCCAGACATTCTCCAGAATTAGATCACTAGATAGGTGGACTTAAAAACATAAGCAGAAAGCATCTAAAGTTCTTTTACTTCCAACTTTGAGACCCATGAAATCAGGCCTCTAGAGGGAGCCTGGGTTTGTAGCAAAATATTGTAGAATTGTGAGTGAGCCACTTGGATATCATGACTTGGGGAAAATTTCTCCTACCACTATGTAGATATGCATACATGGGAAGATAGTGGTGGTGGGAGGAATTTTAATGTATAAATGTATAAATTTTAAATATATTTAAAAAGGAAGTAATGATACATTTTACCTTTATAATGCAGAAATCAATTAGGTTAATATGGCTTTCTGTGATATATGTAGATCTACTTGTTAAACTTTAAATACCACTTTAATGGAAAGATAATGAAGTGTTTCATTCTTCACCTGGGATGGCAAAAAGAATAACAGAGAGTTGACAAACTATGTAGGGGAGTGGGTAAATGATGAAAGGTAGGCCAAAAAAAAAAAAAATGACCTTTGAAAGAGGTGGCAGATATTTTTCCATGCACTTTTTAAAAATTATTTTCAGTTATAAGATGCTTTCAGTATGTTCTCACCTAATGATCACCCTTTGACTCACTGGCTTAAAAATATCCATTTGATTTTTTTTTCTCAGTTTCTCAAGGTTACCAGTTATATTTTCAGGTTTGACATACACTTTATAGATGTAATGTTGGTCATTTTTTAAATCACTCCTTTTTAAAAGGGACAGATACTGTAATTGGTGCTATTTTTTCTGAATACTATGAAAAATTATTGAGGCATATACATAGAGTGTGAGAGACAGAAACACAGAGAGACAGGGATACATATCCATTCTAAGGGGTTATTTTGAGTAAGCCTTAATTATTTAAGTTTTTAAATCCCTAGTGAAATTTTGGTAATTCTTCATAGCCAACCAGGTTGGTAAAACTTATGAACTACCTCTGGAAGGGGATTCGTTTAGATTTATTTACAAGCATTAGAGGAAGAAGACCCTTTTTTGTTTTTTAAAGATTTTATTTCTTCATGAGAGACACAGAGAGAGAGAGGCAGAGATATAGGCAGAGGGAGAAGCAGGTTCCCTGTGGGGAGCCTGAGGTGGGACTTAATCCTGGATCCCGGGATCACACCCTAAGCCAAAGGCAGACACTTAACCACTGAGCCATCCGAGTGCCCCAGAAGAAGACCTTTTGTAATAAATCATCACCATCATGAATCATCTCCGGAATTTCACATCTAATATTTTTTTAAGAGTATTTAACTGAAGTTAGGATTAACTTCTGGGGTGATTAGACATTTTTTTCTAAGTCCAAAGTTCCATTTATATTTGAAATACTTTAAACTTGTTTAACAGGAAATTTGAAATATTATTTATCCCATTCACTCGTGTTGTGCTTTTGTTTTTAGTTTGTCATTGATATTTCCACTTGAAAGACAGTTTGGCAAGTCTCAAATTTTGTTAGAAAAATGTGTTCCTGGTTGGGAATATACAAAACAGTAGTCAACACCATAGCTTCAAATTCAAGGGCAGGACTTATGTTGAGATAAACGCTGTACTTTGCATTGCCTCATTACTACTCTCTGGTTACTGGTCATCTTAAGATATCTTACCTGCCTAGTGTTCTCTCATTCTGCTCTTTCCCAAGGCATTCAAGTGAGGTGGCATTAGTCAAAGCAGCTGGTGATCTTCAGTATTCTCTGAGATGGTTGTGGACTCAGCCATTTGCCTGGTACTGGTTACTACCGGGATAATGAGAAAACTTACAAGTAATTCTTTGGTTAAGGGAGGAGAGATTCCAAAGAGGGTGAGAAGGGATGAGCTGGGGGAAGGGAAGTCCCCTTAGTGCAAAATTGTTTAAATTGCCTTAGATTGAAATGATAGAGTTGGAAATAGAAGGAAGAGCAATGCATCGTCATTTGCAGTGTACCTGGCTTAATTAACCTTGCATTTCCACTTGTGCAGTCTTTTGGGTGGGTGAGGAGAGAATTCTCTGGGATAAAATTGACCCTGCTTTCCTACACATGCATATGGAAATACCATGCAGGGACTTTGCAATTAATATTGATTCAATGTCAGAAGCTCCACATTGATTGCAAGGGGAAAGACTGTTGGTGGGCGGTGAGGGGCAGGGTGGCTTCTGAAATCTTCTTTCGGAAAGTATGGAGATGCGAACCCTAATTATTGACTTAGGGGAAATCTTGAGGTTACATGCTGGGGCTGTGATGATCCACTTCTCATTTGCTATAGAGGCAGCTTCTTCATACCACTTTGATTATCCTATCTATTTCTTACTAAAAAGAAGGAAATGTTTGCAATAGAAGTGATAGGATGAGTTACCTGTCTTCAGCCTTTTCTGTGTAATGATAATATGTGCATCTATAAACAGAAGCCTAGAGAGAGGGCAGCTTTTATTCCAGTCCGTGATTTTTGTGTATCACGCGTCTCTGTCAGAAGGGCGTCCTGTCAGTAAGTAATTTACAAAGCCTTACATGGAGTAGACACAAATTAGTAGCCAAATTCTTACCAGCTAATACAATTCACTTCTCACCTGGGACCCCATTCTGTGACATGAATCCAAGGACATTCTTACAGTGAAGCTGTAGACATGTGAACATGTTTTATGACCCAACAGTCCTGGGTTAACAACTATCAAGGGGAAGTCCAATTAGCAAATTTATTCATTTGGGCCCTATTTACACTTCTGCTGTCAACTCTAATTACTTATTTTTGAAATAACTCTGGCCTTCACTGTGGTCTCCAGTGCCTGTCAGGGAATGATCATCTGCTTGAATCTCCTCAACTATATTAGTATTTCACAGGTCTGCCATCTGGTAGTAGGAACCAAAGCTCAATCAATATTTATACATATGAAATGACAGTTCCTGAGAAGGGATAGTATGGACTTAAGTGAATGCATGGTTAATGTTTATACTAGAATTACAACCATAGCCATGATTTGTGGATCAGTAACGAGTATACTATGCCATGGATAGTTTTAGTCTTTAACAGGAAGGAGCCATGATGCTATAAAACTTAAGAGGACAGAAGCCTGCAGTTTCACTGCTTGAAGGCAGAAGAAGGGGAGAGGGAGAGAGTCAGACTGGGTAGGGTCAGACTGGGTAGACAATAGCCTCGAGTGACACTGGAGATAGTGATGGCAAGACAGCCATGCTGCTGACCATTTACTTTGTATGTGGTGCCTTCCATAAAACCCACTATCCCCAGGAACACTGGCTGAGAGCAGATCCCAGCTCAACTGGGCTCTTCCTCATTCCTCAACAGTGAACAGTTTTGGAACTTTCATGCTTGGCAACTTCCCTCACAATTTTGGTATCGACCAACACTAATGTTTGCCCATGAATGGAGCTCTGTTTCAACGTATGGATTTAGAAACTTCGGAATGACCTTGCCACCCAAAGTCCTGTATTCTCAGAGTAGAAGGAACTGCAGTGACTTCTCACCTGCCCACTCCTGCTGCAGAGGAGACATGAGGCATGGAAGGTTTAGCTGAGGCTTAGGTGACACGGTCATGGCCATACTGGCTTAGGGACAACGCCTGGAGTGACCTCATGCCCATTCTTTCAGCCTTATCGCTTGTTTGAGCTCTTAGTTATTGCAGGTCTTTGCCTCTGTTACATGGGACATGTGTGTCTGGAAAATAAGCCTTTCTTTGTCAATATAAATATTGTTTAAGTATGAGTCCTCTTTGGAACAAACTCAGAGCACTACAGCATAAATATTAATTCAATTGTGGATAGTTAGTGGCTCTCAAAGCTTCTCTGTTCTCTATTGAAGTGTAGGATTCCCATGAATTATTTCACTCACATTTTTGTCAATACAAGTTACCATTTTTACCGAATAATTTATTTATTTTTAAAGATTTTATTTATTTTAGTCAGAGATAGTGTGAGTGGGGGAAGGGGTAGAGGGAGAGGAAGAGATAGTGTGAGTGGGGGAAGGGGTAGAGGGAGAGGAAGAGAGAGAGAGGGAGAGAGAGAGAATCTCAAACAGACTTAGGGCTGAGCTCAGAGCCCGATGGGGAGCTCCATCTCATGACCTTGAGGTCATGACCTGAGCCGAAATCAACAGTTGGATGCTTAACTGACTGAGCTGCTCTGGCGCCCCTAGCTAATAATTTAGAATATTCTCAAACTTTCAAAGATAGAGTCTTTTCCTAGGGAGTTCATTTAAATTGCAGATTCCAAGGTTATAGTCTCCCAGAAATCACTGTCAAGTAGTGCTGGTGTGGAGCTCAAGACATTGCATGTTCATTCAGTGTTCTAGGTGGTTCTCCTACAGAAAATAAAAAAGACATTTTGGGAATCATCAACCAAGTGTGCTGGTTTTGAATTCTGATTATATTTTTAATTTTAGTTATTGTTTTTTGAGACATTGTGAATTACAGTATTGCCTTGAAATGAATACACGTAAGCGATTCTATAGTTTGATGCTATTCAAGATTCTTCATGTCTCAGTCTCTATTCTTATAACTAGATCTTAATACTTTAGGCACTTTATTCAAATATTCCTTGGAAGTTAGAAATGTCTTTTGTAGAAAGGACACAATGCCATACAGTTAATATGTATCTTTGTAATTTTAATTGTGTTTTAGTGTATAATCCAATGTGAATGTGAAATTTTATTTGCTTTTATGTCTTTTTTTTTTAAAGAAATCTCCCAATAAATAAATACAATAAATGAAAGATGCAGAACGAAGAGGGAGCTATACTTAAAATTTCCTGAAGTTGTTAGGCCTTTGGGAATTTACAGCTAATTTACACAGCTCTCCAGGGGGGGAAAAAAAACATAAATATAGTAGTTAGAACAGCATTCTTCACAGAGTTCTAACAACAATTTAGGAAAAGAGGGAATAAAGGATGAAAGAAAGAAGTAAAAGGGAAAGGAAGGAAAAGTATTGAATGATTATATACTTTAAATATATTTGCATAGAAGCTTGGCTCTTGCTTTATATGGAGTATATCATGAATCCCTTTCTAATTTATTTCACCAAGAGTTTTTAAGTATCTGCTGGGTGTGGGACAAACTACTGTAGATGCATTAGTTTGCTAGGACTGCCAGAACAGAGCCCCATAGCCCAAAATGTGTTTTAGCAAAATTTTGGAGACTAGAAGTTCAAGATTGAAATACCTTCAGGGTTGGTTTCTCCTGAGGACATTCTCCTTAGCTTGCAAACTGCTCTCTTCTCTGCTGTGTTTTCACATGTTGGGCTCACACCACCAGTGTCTCTTTACGTTCTGGTCTTCTCCTCTTCTAAGGTGTCCCATCCTGATGATCTCCCTCACCTCTAATTGCCTCCTGAAGGGCACCATTTCTGAATCAGTCACACTAGGGATTAGGAATTCAACATGAGATTTGGGGAGTGGGCACAGTTCAGTCTCATAGTGCATGAAAATGTAAGAGCTTGAAGACAGAGTTACAGATCTTAAGATATGTGATTTGGTGGGCTTATTGAACTGTACTTCTGTGATGTGGACAATAAGGTGATGAGTTTCAACAGAACCTTTGAAAGCCTAGTAAAGAACAAAGCTGTCATTGGACCTGGTGGGAAAAGCTTCACGGAGGGGATTATATTTGAAACAGATATGTGAAGCCAAATGCAGTTTTGTGAAAGGAAGGGGGAGACAGAGAATCGAGGCAAGGTGTGTGGCAGAGAGGAGTTGCTTATTTGGCCATGTACAAATTTAAAAGTGAGAAAATGTACAGAGAAATAGTGGGGCATGAAGCTGAAAGGTTATTTCATAGAACATTATAAAAGGTCTTGACACTGTGCCAGTGATTTGGACCATGGATGACAGGCATTCATTTTGTGCAGGGGAGTCATTTGATGGCTGGGTTGCAGATCATGTAGAAATAGGGAGTGGTTCAGACCCAAATGCAGGGTATGATCTTTGTTGGGGTAAATTACCTAACTTCAGAAAACTGTAGATTCTTTATCTCTAAAATAGGGCAAACACCTCCCCATCTTCAGGAGGCTCTTTGGAGCACTAAATAAAGACTGCATGTAATGTGCTGGCCTACAGCAGACACTCAACACTGGTTGGAGAGGAGATCATTGTTTTTTTTTTTTTTTTCATTCAGCAAATATATTTATGCTAGAGATGGTGTTCCAGCCAGGGTTTAATAACATGAAAATGATTAACGCAGAATAGGATTTAAAATACATTGTCACACCCTCAGCACCTACATGCAAGGCCAGTAGTTTGAGGAATTGACTGAGGAAGTTTTTGGGGGAGGTGCTGGAGGCAAGAGAACAGATCAAAGCTATATTAACAGTACAAGGAAGAGAAAATTCAGTTGGGTCCTCAGGAATTAGTGGGATATGTTTTAATCTGTCGGAAGTGCAGTCCTTGTATCAATACTCCTGACTCCACATTGGCTAGTATATACCCATCTGTTCCTAGAGCGATGGCAGGGAGGGAATCCCTCATTCTTTTTTTTTTTTTCTTTTTAATTCCTTCATTCTTTTAAAATTCTTGCTTTTATGCTCATGCTGTACTCCATTCAATCAGTATTTCATTCTCGGAGGTAAAGTCATGTTTCCCAAACTAACATTGTTTTTCAATTAATTAAAATCAGTTAAGAACAATTTAATTGAATGCTGTCACAAGCACCATAAATCACTGTGATGCCTTGCTGTCATCACCCAGCTTCTGAAAGCACCTCTCGTGGCAAGATCCAACACAGCTTATAGTAATATCCAAAATGTTTAACCAGGATGACATAATTGTCAAATATGTAATTGTGCTTTTACTGCCTGTAGCATTCACTACCATTTGAAAATGTCAGAAATTACTACTGCAGGCAAGTTGAACATTTAAATATATGTCCAGAATACATCCTCTGCCAAGATAAAAAAGCATCACTTCTCCTTGGTGACTTTAAAGTTTAATGTCCTGTGTATCAATAAGTGTCTTCCTGTGTGTTCACACCACATTTCAAGTTTTGGAAGAATGCAGGGTTGTCCAGCCCCGACCGTGTGACTAAGAATTATTAGATGTGGAAATTGGATACAAGGATCTTTTGAAGGGAATAAGGATGGGTTTGTCATACTGGGTAATATTTTAAAATGAATTTTGACATGTTCAATAGACTTCCTAACAAATGATTAGCATCTCAGAATACTTACGGACTGTAGTGACACCAGCTGTCTTAGGAGAGTTGTCAGATCATAGCACAGATTCACTGGAATCAAAGGAAGTGTTGAATTTGTGTTGAAATTTCCCCTCTGCGTTAGCAGTTAGCATTTCAACTTTGGACAGTATTCCAGAATATAAACTCTCCCTAAATTGTCACTGTTATCTAACATTTATTTACTCTTTGGCTTCATAACCTAAATTATCAGATTAGTGCTTCCCCCCTACCCCCGCCAGCTTCCTCCTGGACCAGCAGAGGACCTAGCACTATCAATATGCAGTCATTTGACAATTTTGTATCAGATGGCAGGATGGTTCTATCTGACAGCTGGGTAACTGCATTAAGATAATTCAACAGGTCCTTTGAAAGGAACAATCAGTTCAAATTCAATGGAAATGTCTACTTAAAGGGAGTATAAGAGCCCCCATTGGAATAGGTATTAGTCCGCATTTATTTTATTAGAGTTCACCCATGATATGTCATTAGTATGGACTGTACTTTTCTTAAAATACAGGAGTGCAAGCTCATGTCAATGGCACATAGGATGCATCTATGCAAATATTTATCAAGAAGGATATAGTTCATGGAAATCTTTTCTTTGTCATTAAGTACAATACTCTTCAGTACCATGGTGCTTTGTTTCTGTGATCCTGCATTTTGCTGAACTGGTGGCACAGAAAACATTTGAGCATATTGTGGACTGCTCATCAAATTTTCTCTTCCATGAAATGAAATAGAGCCATGTCCCAAGTGATAGAAGATTACTATAATTATCCCATTCTACATGGAAGTTTTGTGATTATTTGCAGAAAACTAAGCAGTCCTTCACACGAGCAATGGGCAGACTCTTGATGGTCTCCCACTGACATATCTTCCAAATGAGGTAATGCAGGTGGGAGGCCTGATTGATCACACCAATCATCAGGGACTGATTTGAGTTGTCTCATTTTGTTGCCCCAGTGTAAAAAAGAGGATGGGCACAGAATCGTGCTGCCCAGGTCCAAATATTAGCTCTGTCCCTTAAGAGCTGTGTGATTTTGGCAAATTGCAACTTTTTTATGCACGAGTTTCTTCATCTGTTACATAGACATAATAGTAGTACAACCCTATAGGATTGTTTTGGAGATTGAATGAGTTTATATATTTTTCTATCTTAGAGCAGTGCCTAATGCATAGTAAGAACCCAGTAAATTTAGCCATTATTATTATTATAACTTTTGTTAATATGAATTGATGTGTTGAAGTTAAGTACTATTAAATTTTTCGATGCTTCGTTGAGCACGAGAAAGGTGTCAGGAGAATGGAAATGTTCTAATTTTCTAAATTGATGGAACATTTGGATTCTGAAAATAATAGATTGTTACAGTTTCTCCTTTGAAAAATTCTAGTCAGAATTATCAAACAGATGGCTTGTGAGTGCTCACAAAAAACTGTGCTGGTCACCATCATCATAATGTGTTAATTAAAAGCAAGTCATTTCAAACTAGCCTAATCGCATTTTTGGAAAGAGTTACTGGATTGTTGGAATTAGAGATGCCTTATTGGGATTTTTGCAAGGTATATGGATTCTTTCATTACATATTTTGATCAAAATGTAAAAAACATAAGCTTGCTCAAATAGAGGTACTATTTTTGTGGGTAGAATACCACAAGAATGACTGTTATTCTCAAGGGAGGCTGCTCAGTTTTAAAAAGTATAGTTATTTTGCCCTTTTCATCCAGTATTTATATCCCTGGTTTCCATGAAGACTTTTGGAAAGATGCACATCATGTGAGTGACACACATTCTGGAAGGGTAGCTAATGTTGATGACAAATGTAAGTTTCAAAAAAAAAAAGTACAACAGTGGTTGATAAAAAATGAAGTAATGTTTAATGGAAACATATGAAGTCATTATTTTTAAAAACAATAGTAAAGCAATCTAAGCTTAATGAAATTTATTTAAAAACACTTTGAACCTTTAAATGGAAACCGTTTTTCTTTTGGAGAATGGACTCTGGTTGGTTAGATAAGGTTGAATTAAGTGCCATGCTAAGGAGGAGTCCCAAGTGAAACAGTAACTAATACCTAGTAGTGACACAGGCTCTACCTTCCAGGAGCTTGTAAGATAGTATGGGCGACAAATCTACAAGTAAAAATAGTACAGTATGGAAATACCACAGTGGAGGGTAAACATAGCATTCTTGAGAATTCACAGAAAGGACATTTAACACCACATAATGGTGTCAGTAAATGATTCTCAAAAGAGGATATAATTAAACTCAGAGGGATAGGAGTTTGTGAAGTTAGGGTAGGGGCATTGGTATTCTAGGTTGATAAACTATAGAAAGGGCTAGGGATGGGAGCACCTGAGTATTCCAGGATTGTAAGTACTAGTGGTCCAAGTAATAATAGATTGTGAGATAGAGACCACTGAGTTTTAATAGCTTATATTCATGTACCTGGTACATGTAAAAGTGTTCTACTGTATCAATTAATGTAACTGTGTTGTATCCAGTAGTTTTTACTGCATGGTAAACCCACAACTTAGTGACTTAAAACACTTACTGTTATTTGTGAATTTAGGATTCAGCAGGGTAATTCTGGTGGTACAGGCCAGGCTTGGATCATCTTGGCTAGATTTGCATCTTCATCCCTGCTCAGCTGGTTGTTCATCTAATCTGGATGGTCTAGATGATCTCACCCACATGCCTAGCAATTGCTTTGCTTTTGGCTGGGGCAATGGAAAAGATTTGACCCTGTGTCTGTGGTCATTCAGTGAGGAAGCCAGACTTGTTCACATGACAGTCAAAGGGTTCTAAGATCAGCAGGATGATGGATCTCAACGCTGAACCACATTAAAGCCTCTGCTAATGTCCAAGGGAAGTCACAGGGTCAGCCCAAATTGAAGGGTGTGAGAGATGTGACTTCACATCTTGAGAAAAGTAAGAATACTTAGGACCAATTTTGTAATCTGCTACAATTTAAAAACAAACCTTGAGGTAGGTCCTTTTATTGTCAACTGCAATTACCTCTGAGGTCCAGGGAATATTTAACTTGGTCACATAGGCATCAAGTGGTAGGTCTGGGATTTTGCTACAGGGCAGTTTGTTTCTTGATTCTTACTCACTGTACTCTGCTGACTTTTTAGGAAAGAAGTAAGGTAGGTATAAGAGTATGAAGAACAATGTATGTTATTGTGAGAAGTTGGGCTTTTATCCTGAGGGAAGAATGATGATCAGAGGACTAACAGAATCATCTTTACAGCTTAGAAAGATCAGTTGAGCTGCATGATGGAGAATGAATTATAGGAGGGCAATATTGAATAGTGACTGGTCAGCCAACTCCTCAGAACATTAATCTATCAGGATGTTGATGGAAGACTGACCTAAGGTGGTAGCAGTTGGGCAGCTATATAGTTTTATCTAATGCCATGTTAAAAATGATCATACCTATATGGCACTATTGACTGGATGTTAGAAAACTAGAATTGTGGGTTTGTAACACATTTAGGGAAGTACAATTACTTAATCATTTGTTAGTCAATAATGAGTAATCAAGGCAGAAGATTTTAGTTGATATAAATAAATGATTGGAGTTGACAAAAGAGGTGTGAAAGGGACTTTAACGAATACATTTGCTAATTAGCTTTGTAAAGATGCCAGTCCCCATTCGGCCTCCCTAAGTGAAACATATAGATGGCACTTATTCAGTGCACAGAAAACTCCTTTGTGATTGTCCATCTGCCAAACTAACTCACAAGGTGTGAACATATACTTTTACTGAATACTGACTTAGCATCTTAGAAAAATCAGATACATTGCCCTAACTATTCAAGAATGAAAGAGGGATTTTGTTATCTTATTTGATTTAGTGATTCCTAGCCTCTTGATTTCTGAAATGGTTCATGTGAGCCTGAATGAAAATGATTACAGATTTAATCGAGAGTATAATTATTTAGGTTAAATTTTTATCGAGCCTGCATTTTGGTGTGATGAGTAAGTAAGGTCAGAGATAATGCAGAGACTATGGAGATTAGTTTTCTTCATTGCTTATATTAGGTTACATTTTCAGGAAATATATTGTCAGATGGGTTGACAGTATTAGGGGCCACCAGAGGACATTCATTTAATCACCGAGAGCAGCCATAACGGCCAAAGAGCCAATATTTGAAAGAAAATGAAGTCATTTAGCATAAAATGAATGCTCTGACTTTTAGAGGATCAGCTAGCATCTTAAAGTGAGAGAACTCCAGAGCTTTGGGAGGGGCCTTGGACAACACATATTCAATATCTCCATTTATGGATAAAGATATCGAGGTTGAGAACAGTTAAATAACATTTCCAAGGTTATGTGGCCAATTAGCAGCCTGGTTAGGAAAATAACCCAACCTTCTAGTTCTCATCCAGTGCATTATCCTTTAGTTATGATTAATCGATCCCCAAATATCATGTTCAGAAGAGTGTGTACCTATTACTGCTAAAATGAAGAACTCTGTCCATTTGCTGATAAGAGAACATCTCTTCTTGAATAGTCACATGGATTCTGAAGATATTTAAAAGAAAGCACTTTGGGTCATTTTGGCTAGCTGACTTTCCTGGCTATAAAGGACCTTGTAACAATATCTGGGTAAGTTTGTCATGGTCAAAGATTTAACTTTTTTACTTACCGGTCCAAAAATTACATGAGGAACAATATTATCAGGATGTGCTTGACTAAGGATGCTACCTCACATTAGCAATCCTTGAAAGACACTTATGGATAGAGAGCAGAATGCCCATCTGCTCATTGCATTACAATGAGAGTTGTAACCATCTGTCAAAGGAGATGTTCATTTGTTCATTTGGACCTATTGTGTGCACTGTCCTGCTTCTACTGACTTGGGGAACCAGATGACTTGGCAAGCTCAGAGTTAGACTGAGAGCAGGCATTGAGGATTGTCAAATACTTCCCGGTCCCAAGCTAATACTGCCTCTTACGTTCGTGTTCACTGTAGGACTGCCTTCTTCCAGGACAAGAGAACTTAGGCTGGGGGCATGTGTAAGGCACCTTCCTGGCAGTATGAGGATCAGCAGGGATATGTTCTCATTTAATCAAGTTCCATTGGTCATCTTTTCTGGTTGATACTCCTGCTCCTCCCCAGCCACCACATATATTAACACTTTTTCAAGCTGGGTTAGGCAGCAGAAATCTCTCTGAAAGGGGACTTTACATGTCTCTGATCTCATTTTACTATTTAACTTTTAGAAGGCAACCTAATTCTCTTTACTCCCCAATTCTTGGACGGTACCACATCTCCTTATTGTCATTTCTGTGTTCTGCCTCTAGCCCTGCCTAGGTTGGAAGCCAGATTCTACATAAGTGTAGACATACTTTGCCAGGGGTACAGCTAGACCGATATGTAAAAGAGCAGTTATCTTCTTGGTGCTCAGCAAAGCTCCGTAAGTACTGATTCTCATTCCCCTATTAATAGTAATGAAACCGACAGGTTATGTTTCCTGTAAGCAGTATAAAAAGTAAGCACGACAAATACATGAATCCCTAACATAGGTACAAAAAGGATAGACGTGGAAATCAGACATGGAGTTTGAAGCAAGCCTCACCTCTTACCAACTGTGTGACCTGGAACAGGTATCTTTACGTCTAATCTTGTTTATCTTACATAACATTTTATGTTTTTTAAAGGTTTTATTCATTTGAGAGATCAACAGAGAGCAAGAGAGAAAAAAAAAAGAAAAAAAAAAAAGAGAGGGCGAGAGAGAGAGAGAGACAGAGAAAGAGAGAGACACCAAGCAAGCAGGAGCAGGCATCGGGGGTGGCAGAGACAGAGGGAGAGGGAGAAGCAGACTCCCCATTGAGCAGGGATCCTGATGTGGCCTCAGTCCCAGGACCCTGGGATCATGACCTGAGCCAAAGGCAAATACTTAAGTTAAATACTTAACTGACTGAGCCACCCAAGCGCCCCTCATACATAATATTTTAATGATACCTGCCTTTTAAGATTGTTAAGATTTAAAGCAGTTCTGTACATTCCAGGCTATATTAATATGGCTACCACAGAGGTATTTACTAATCCTGTATTTTCCCTCTGAGAACTGTAGATTATTGATATTTAAAGGTGGAAATAATAACTTCACATTGGCTAAGACTTTGTTATCCTTAGCATAGTCAGAACAGCCTGAACACAAATCAGAATGTGCCTCAGTGTAGCACATTCTCAGAGTTGTTAACCTTAAAAATAAGACTCTTATTTTACCAGCAAAATGGGTGTATTCCAGAACAGCAGAGAATTGCAATTTGGAACATGCAAGCTGTGGCAAAACAAGTCCAACAAAGGAGAGGAATATTGCTTTATGGAGAGGACAGGGACGTTGGGAGGGGTTGTTTTCTTTTTCTTAAATTTTTTATTTTTATTTTATGTTTTATGATAGTCACAGAGAGAGAGAGAGAGAGAGAGAGAGAGAGAGGCAGAGACACAGGCAGAGGGAGAAGCAGGCTCCATGCACTGGGAGCCCGAAGTGGGATTCGATCCCCGGTCTCCAGGATCGCGCCCTGGGCCAAAGGCAGGCGCCAAACCGCTGCGCCACCCAGGGATCCCGGGAGGGGTTGTTTTCAATGAAAGTCCTTGAAGAAAAGCAAGAGTTCAGGATGATAAAGGTTTCTCATGGGCTGAGCTGTGGGCCGGGATAGGCAAATCCTTGTAGGGGATGTGATGTGCATCTTTTTCCGTTGCATCCTGAAGTTGATTCTTTCCTGTTGAGGATTCTTCTGTTGGGGTCTGTAATTGGCAGTTCTTCCTATGATTGATGTTGAGTGGCACTGCTCCCCCTTCTGCTTACCCAGGTCCGTTTTAGTGAAGTTTCTCTTTATTAATATTCTAAGTAAGACTATAAATTTTTGCCAAAGACCTTTGGATACCAAAACTACAAATATGTGAGTTTCTGGAGGAGCTGCAACGTATCCATTCAAGGTATATCTGCCAGAGTATCCTTACAACACACAAAAATTAATCCGCATTTAGGTGTTTCCCTTAATAGCTAATCTGCCTGAGCGCAAAGAATCTTAGAGAAAGACCTCAGCAACACTCCCTGAACAACAATCATCTATTCTTTCAGGTCTTTAGAAAAAGAAAGGATTCGATGATCTCCCCCTGGTAGCATTTCATAACCATATGTTGTCTGTGTTTAGTACTTAGCTGACAAGGCATCTTCTAGCTCAGCTGCACAAGTTGTCATGATAAAGTCTGGATTTTTCCCCCTTGTATGAAACGTACAACCACATTATAACTTCCTATTAAAATATAGCCTTCAGGCCAGCTTAACATCTCATTTATGGAAACATGAGCATATCTCCCTCTGCCCCCCACTGGCCTCAACAGTGTTGACTTGCTACAGTTTCTAGAATACATTTTTAATTTGCTCCTCTACTTGTCAGTAACAGACCACATTTTGTTTTTGTTGTTACATAAGCAGCAGCCCAGAATCTTTAAGGGCTGCATGCAAGGCTGTCTGAATCCTTGATTCAGTGTGCACTCGGAAAAAGGTCAGATTAATCTGTATTCCTTAATAAGACTGTCTATTTCCCTATGATATATAATAGCCTTTGTCTCTCTGAAATGTGTAGTTAAGACCACTGCACTATCAACTTACTTTCCACCAACCTCTGCATTTTTGTCCTTTAAAATGGTGGTTAGCTAAGAGAACCACCAGACTGAGATACATTGATTTCAACTTACATAGTAAAGAAGCCAGAAAAGAGCAAGACTATATTTTGGCCATCAGCTTCTGATATGATTGAAACTTTGTAAAGTGACTAAATAGGATATATGCCTTCATAATTCTCACATTCTTCTGGGAAATAGCAGTAGCATCTGGAGACCAAGGAGAAGTGGCGACTGTGTATTCCTTGTACCACAACTTGCTTTTGAGCAGTGGGCTATAATGTAGTAGGTTTTATGCCAGACTGTTCAACACACAAACTTCTAGTAGGAGGCAGCCCAAAATTATCATACACCCCTTCTGTGAGCTCATGTCAGACCTTCTGTCCTCAAGACTACAGCAAGCATCTGGGGTGTGGAAGGTTAACTCTATAGTAGGTTCAATGATATGCAGATAATAGAACCAAGCAATTGTAGAAGCAGATCAGAGGCCAGAGTCATGCTTGGAGTTGGGGTCCCTGGGTCACCACGGTTTCATATTGCAAGTGTTGCCTTTATAAAATGCTAGGAGGCTGCTGGCTTTCTATATTGTGTCTTATTTCACCATCTCTCAAGCTGATGAACCAACAAGGTAATGCAAATTATAAGAAAGTTTTTTAAACTGATACGTGTATATTTTTATCTGTCCCTCAGGCAGGAAACAAAAACCCACAGTATCTATTTCATAGGTTTCTTAAGAGGAATACATCATGGGCACCCTGGGTGGCTCAGCGGTTTAAGCACCTGCCTTCGGCCCAGAGCGTGATCCTGGAGTCCTGGGATCAAGTCCCACATCAGGCTCCCTACATGGAGCCTGCTTCTCCCGCTGCCTGTGTCTCTGCCTCTCTCTCTGTGTGTGTCTGTCATGTATAAATAAATAAAATATTTTAAAAAAAAGACAAATACATCAGGAACATATGTGAAATGCTCAGCCTGGTGCCTTAAACACAGCTTAGCTTTTATTATTATCCATGTGATCAATCACTGGTTGTAGGACGAAAAGTATTTTTAACAAGTGCTATGAACATAGTACATAATATAGGAGCAGATTCTGGTGTTAAGAGGTACCTACAGTCAAGGGGATATTTATTTACTGGGTCAAGGACTTTCCTTGCCCCTTCTACCTCTCCCCTCCTCTTTCTCCCACCTTCTCCTCCCCCTCTCCTCCTCCCTTCTTCCCCCCCCCCAGTCCCCCTCCCGTTTCTTTCCTTCCTCAGAAGGCATATATTAATATTTATTACCTGTTCATTTCTCAGATATGCTAAATTTCAAATACTTAATGGTTCTTATTACTTACATAAAGAATCAAAAACAAATAAGCATTTTCTCTTCCCTTCCTTCCTTCCTCTCTCTCTCTCTTAGTTCCTTTAAATCAGAAAACAGTGTTTCTTCTGCAAGAGTACCTTATGAATTGACTAAGACAAAACATGTGTAAATCTTCATTTTACATACTCACCTCTTACTTAGCTTCTTGGGATTAGCATCTGCTTTGGGTACATCCCTTTACTTGTGGTCACACACTCCCTGTGTCATTCTGTTGCTTTTACACAGCAATACAGTTTTGGATTCCCCCAGGGGACTAAAGGAAACATTGTGCTTTAATCCCCTCTCTGACCCTACCTCCTCCAGAGAACTTAATCACAGTGTGAATGGGAAATATGTGTATGCGAATGTCCCTCATTTGCAATGCATGTTGTGTCTGCCTCTTTAAATAAAGTAAAGGTTAATATGTTGATTTCCTATTTATAGGGAACTTAATGCTTCTAATTTTTCCTAATCATGGCACAAGGTTTTGGCTCAGTACTACGATTTCTTAAATGATCTTTCTAAATTGTTATAATGATTTGATGAGTTTACTACTCTCCGAAGAGGTCGGATTGACAGGTTTAAAGAGACAAATCATACAGTCCTTTTTTTTTTTTTTTTTTTTTTTTTGCCAC